>NC_064922.1:34495000-34668992 GCF_023897955.1 Schistocerca gregaria | reverse complement strand
CTCCGTTTTCGCTCCTTATCGACAATCATACAGCACCTGAGGTAACAAACACATCTCGAGCCCCATTGTGCACTCCATTATTCATGCCAACTCAGTGCCTCGCTCTTTACTACTGTGTACTAATCTTGTCCTCCAACTGCAAAACCCTGGGCCACAACAAGTTTCCGCGTCTCCATTGCACTGCGCATACAACAAAACGCTCCCCAACCTTGGCACTCACCCACGCAGCCGACTTTTCCGACTTTCCACGACGCTCACGCAACGCTCACGCTAGTGACAGCATTATTTATAGTTCGACGTCGCGCCAAAGCGAATGAGCACATTTCGCCTACGGCTTAGGCCGCCCTCCTAGTGTGGCTGCTCGGTGTCTGCAGGCAGCGAGGGTCTGCTAGCTTCCTGTGTTCGCACCTATGTCACCTGTGCTTGCTTGTCAGAGACAGACTATCGCAAAACATACAACTCACTCCATGAATTGATTGCTACGGCATCTGTTATCAGCAGTCACAACTAGCAACACCAGTAGCAGCCGACTGCACGCAAAGAATAGGAATGTGCAGTGGGATTTACGTAAACTCGGCGCAACGCAGATCTTTCCGGCATAGGCTTGAGAATCTTACGGGAACACTTGTACTGTTTCTAAATAAAGTGTAGGCGTGGGAGGAGGGTGCTTCCCGCGCACTAATAACAGCACGCTTGCCAATTGTGGATGCTAATCATTCGCTTGTATCTTCCTCGACACATCTGCAGGCTGAGAATTATTCCACTTGCATGGCAAGGTGCGCATGTAGGTGTGTTAAAAATTCTGGAGGCACCGGGTATTGATCCCAGTACCTCTCGCATACTTAGCTAGCGCTCTACCACCTGAGCTACGCCCGCCCCCCCGAAGACTAATGGTGCTACAAACAGCCATATAGACGACACAGACCCTTGCACTCCCATTATTCAGCAGACAAACACTACTCTCTATGTATCCGTTAGGGTGTCTTTCAGGTTTCGTGCATTCTGTATCGAATCGTAGTTGGCCACAATGAAAGTGGCACGTATAACGTCGAAAATAGAGTTCGGACACCGCTCTGAGTAAGTCGAACGTGTTGTCCACCCTCTAGACTTCAATGAGGTTAAGCCGTGATACCTAAGACAGATCTGCACTCGATGACACCTCGATAACAGCCGGTCCCCACACTTACACCTTGCTCTCCTTACATCAGTTTACATCATATCAGTCTGTGACGCTGGCTTTGCAACATCTTGCGTGCCTTTAGGTTCGCCGCGACCAACACTTACAATGCACTGACCACAAAAAATGGAGGCGCCGCGGCTTGAACGCTGCACCTTTCACATGCGAAGCGAACAAGCTACCAACTGAGCTACGCCACATGCACGACCAAACTGCGCTATTCCCCATTCTTTGCGACTCTGATGCGCACGGACACGATGGTTGGTTGGTTTGTAGCGGTGAAGGGAGCAGAGTACAAAGGCGCGGACACGTTCATATACACAAACGTTCCAAGTAGTTTCGATGCTCTGGTATTACAAATGCAAATTCCGTCTGTTTTTAACGTCTTAAATTGAAAGAGCCGTCACAAATTGCTCCGTTTTCGCTCCTTATCGACAATCATACAGCACCTGAGGTAACAAACACATCTCGAGCCCCATTGTGCACTCCATTATTCATGCCAACTCAGTGCCTCGCTCTTTACTACTGTGTACTAATCTTGTCCTCCAACTGCAAAACCCTGGGCCACAACAAGTTTCCGCGTCTCCATTGCACTGCGCATACAACAAAACGCTCCCCAACCTTGGCACTCACCCACGCAGCCGACTTTTCCGACTTTCCACGACGCTCACGCAACGCTCACGCTAGTGACAGCATTATTTATAGTTCGACGTCGCGCCAAAGCGAATGAGCACATTTCGCCTACGGCTTAGGCCGCCCTCCTAGTGTGGCTGCTCGGTGTCTGCAGGCAGCGAGGGTCTGCTAGCTTCCTGTGTTCGCACCTATGTCACCTGTGCTTGCTTGTCAGAGACAGACTATCGCAAAACATACAACTCACTCCATGAATTGATTGCTACGGCATCTGTTATCAGCAGTCACAACTAGCAACACCAGTAGCAGCCGACTGCACGCAAAGAATAGGAATGTGCAGTGGGATTTACGTGAACTCGGCGCAACGCAGATCTTTCCGGCATAGGCTTGAGAATCTTACGGGAACACTTGTACTGTTTCTAAATAAAGTGTAGGCGTGGGAGGAGGGTGCTTCCCGCGCACTAATAACAGCACGCTTGCCAATTGTGGATGCTAATCATTCGCTTGTATCTTCCTAGACACATCTGCAGGCTGAGAATTATTCCACTTGCATGGCAAGGTGCGCATGTAGGTGTGTTAAAAATTCTGGAGGCACCGGGTATTGATCCCAGTACCTCTCGCATACTTAGCTAGCGCTCTACCACCTGAGCTACGCCCGCCCCCCCGAAGACTAATGGTGCTACAAACAGCCATATAGACGACACAGACCCTTGCACTCCCATTATTCAGCAGACAAACACTACTCTCTATGTATCCGTTAGGGTGTCTTTCAGGTTTCGTGCATTCTGTATCGAATCGTAGTTGGCCACAATGAAAGTGGCACGTATAACGTCGAAAATAGAGTTCGGACACCGCTCTGAGTAAGTCGAACGTGTTGTCCACCCTCTAGACTTCAATGAGGTTAAGCCGTGATACCTAAGACAGATCTGCACTCGATGACACCTCGATAACAGCCGGTCCCCACACTTACACCTTGCTCTCCTTACATCAGTTTACATCATATCAGTCTGTGACGCTGGCTTTGCAACATCTTGCGTGCCTTTAGGTTCGCCGCGACCAACACTTACAATGCACTGACCACAAAAAATGGAGGCGCCGCGGCTTGAACGCTGCACCTTTCACATGCGAAGCGAACAAGCTACCAACTGAGCTACGCCACATGCACGACCAAACTGCGCTATTCCCCATTCTTTGCGACTCTGATGCGCACGGACACGATGGTTGGTTGGTTTGTAGCGGTGAAGGGAGCAGAGTACAAAGGCGCGGACACGTTCATATACACAAACGTTCCAAGTAGTTTCGATGCTCTGGTATTACAAATGCAAATTCCGTCTGTTTTTAACGTCTTAAATTGAAAGAGCCGTCACAAATTGCTCCGTTTTCGCTCCTTATCGACAATCATACAGCACCTGAGGTAACAAACACATCTCGAGCCCCATTGTGCACTCCATTATTCATGCCAACTCAGTGCCTCGCTCTTTACTACTGTGTACTAATCTTGTCCTCCAACTGCAAAACCCTGGGCCACAACAAGTTTCCGCGTCTCCATTGCACTGCGCATACAACAAAACGCTCCCCAACCTTGGCACTCACCCACGCAGCCGACTTTTCCGACTTTCCACGACGCTCACGCAACGCTCACGCTAGTGACAGCATTATTTATAGTTCGACGTCGCGCCAAAGCGAATGAGCACATTTCGCCTACGGCTTAGGCCGCCCTCCTAGTGTGGCTGCTCGGTGTCTGCAGGCAGCGAGGGTCTGCTAGCTTCCTGTGTTCGCACCTATGTCACCTGTGCTTGCTTGTCAGAGACAGACTATCGCAAAACATACAACTCACTCCATGAATTGATTGCTACGGCATCTGTTATCAGCAGTCACAACTAGCAACACCAGTAGCAGCCGACTGCACGCAAAGAATAGGAATGTGCAGTGGGATTTACGTGAACTCGGCGCAACGCAGATCTTTCCGGCATAGGCTTGAGAATCTTACGGGAACACTTGTACTGTTTCTAAATAAAGTGTAGGCGTGGGAGGAGGGTGCTTCCCGCGCACTAATAACAGCACGCTTGCCAATTGTGGATGCTAATCATTCGCTTGTATCTTCCTCGACACATCTGCAGGCTGAGAATTATTCCACTTGCATGGCAAGGTGCGCATGTAGGTGTGTTAAAAATTCTGGAGGCACCGGGTATTGATCCCAGTACCTCTCGCATACTTAGCTAGCGCTCTACCACCTGAGCTACGCCCGCCCCCCCGAAGACTAATGGTGCTACAAACAGCCATATAGACGACACAGACCCTTGCACTCCCATTATTCAGCAGACAAACACTACTCTCTATGTATCCGTTAGGGTGTCTTTCAGGTTTCGTGCATTCTGTATCGAATCGTAGTTGGCCACAATGAAAGTGGCACGTATAACGTCGAAAATAGAGTTCGGACACCGCTCTGAGTAAGTCGAACGTGTTGTCCACCCTCTAGACTTCAATGAGGTTAAGCCGTGATACCTAAGACAGATCTGCACTCGATGACACCTCGATAACAGCCGGTCCCCACACTTACACCTTGCTCTCCTTACATCAGTTTACATCATATCAGTCTGTGACGCTGGCTTTGCAACATCTTGCGTGCCTTTAGGTTCGCCGCGACCAACACTTACAATGCACTGACCACAAAAAATGGAGGCGCCGCGGCTTGAACGCTGCACCTTTCACATGCGAAGCGAACGCGCTACCAACTGAGCTACGCCACATGCACGACCAAACTGCGCTATTCCCCATTCTTTGCGACTCTGATGCGCACGGACACGATGGTTGGTTGGTTTGTAGCGGTGAAGGGAGCAGAGTACAAAGGCGCGGACACGTTCATATACACAAACGTTCCAAGTAGTTTCGATGCTCTGGTATTACAAATGCAAATTCCGTCTGTTTTTAACGTCTTAAATTGAAAGAGCCGTCACAAATTGCTCCGTTTTCGCTCCTTATCGACAATCATACAGCACCTGAGGTAACAAACACATCTCGAGCCCCATTGTGCACTCCATTATTCATGCCAACTCAGTGCCTCGCTCTTTACTACTGTGTACTAATCTTGTCCTCCAACTGCAAAACCCTGGGCCACAACAAGTTTCCGCGTCTCCATTGCACTGCGCATACAACAAAACGCTCCCCAACCTTGGCACTCACCCACGCAGCCGACTTTTCCGACTTTCCACGACGCTCACGCAACGCTCACGCTAGTGACAGCATTATTTATAGTTCGACGTCGCGCCAAAGCGAATGAGCACATTTCGCCTACGGCTTAGGCCGCCCTCCTAGTGTGGCTGCTCGGTGTCTGCAGGCAGCGAGGGTCTGCTAGCTTCCTGTGTTCGCACCTATGTCACCTGTGCTTGCTTGTCAGAGACAGACTATCGCAAAACATACAACTCACTCCATGAATTGATTGCTACGGCATCTGTTATCAGCAGTCACAACTAGCAACACCAGTAGCAGCCGACTGCACGCAAAGAATAGGAATGTGCAGTGGGATTTACGTGAACTCGGCGCAACGCAGATCTTTCCGGCATAGGCTTGAGAATCTTACGGGAACACTTGTACTGTTTCTAAATAAAGTGTAGGCGTGGGAGGAGGGTGCTTCCCGCGCACTAATAACAGCACGCTTGCCAATTGTGGATGCTAATCATTCGCTTGTATCTTCCTAGACACATCTGCAGGCTGAGAATTATTCCACTTGCATGGCAAGGTGCGCATGTAGGTGTGTTAAAAATTCTGGAGGCACCGGGTATTGATCTCAGTACCTCTCGCATACTTAGCTAGCGCTCTACCACCTGAGCTACGCCCGCCCCCCCGAAGACTAATGGTGCTACAAACAGCCATATAGACGACACAGACCCTTGCACTCCCATTATTCAGCAGACAAACACTACTCTCTATGTATCCGTTAGGGTGTCTTTCAGGTTTCGTGCATTCTGTATCGAATCGTAGTTGGCCACAATGAAAGTGGCACGTATAACGTCGAAAATAGAGTTCGGACACCGCTCTGAGTAAGTCGAACGTGTTGTCCACCCTCTAGACTTCAATGAGGTTAAGCCGTGATACCTAAGACAGATCTGCACTCGATGACACCTCGATAACAGCCGGTCCCCACACTTACACCTTGCTCTCCTTACATCAGTTTACATCATATCAGTCTGTGACGCTGGCTTTGCAACATCTTGCGTGCCTTTAGGTTCGCCGCGACCAACACTTACAATGCACTGACCACAAAAAATGGAGGCGCCGCGGCTTGAACGCTGCACCTTTCACATGCGAAGCGAACAAGCTACCAACTGAGCTACGCCACATGCACGACCAAACTGCGCTATTCCCCATTCTTTGCGACTCTGATGCGCACGGACACGATGGTTGGTTGGTTTGTAGCGGTGAAGGGAGCAGAGTACAAAGGCGCGGACACGTTCATATACACAAACGTTCCAAGTAGTTTCGATGCTCTGGTATTACAAATGCAAATTCCGTCTGTTTTTAACGTCTTAAATTGAAAGAGCCGTCACAAATTGCTCCGTTTTCGCTCCTTATCGACAATCATACAGCACCTGAGGTAACAAACACATCTCGAGCCCCATTGTGCACTCCATTATTCATGCCAACTCAGTGCCTCGCTCTTTACTACTGTGTACTAATCTTGTCCTCCAACTGCAAAACCCTGGGCCACAACAAGTTTCCGCGTCTCCATTGCACTGCGCATACAACAAAACGCTCCCCAACCTTGGCACTCACCCACGCAGCCGACTTTTCCGACTTTCCACGACGCTCACGCAACGCTCACGCTAGTGACAGCATTATTTATAGTTCGACGTCGCGCCAAAGCGAATGAGCACATTTCGCCTACGGCTTAGGCCGCCCTCCTAGTGTGGCTGCTCGGTGTCTGCAGGCAGCGAGGGTCTGCTAGCTTCCTGTATTCGCACCTATGTCACCTGTGCTTGCTTGTCAGAGACAGACTATCGCAAAACATACAACTCACTCCATGAATTGATTGCTACGGCATCTGTTATCAGCAGTCACAACTAGCAACACCAGTAGCAGCCGACTGCACGCAAAGAATAGGAATGTGCAGTGGGATTTACGTGAACTCGGCGCAACGCAGATCTTTCCGGCATAGGCTTGAGAATCTTACGGGAACACTTGTACTGTTTCTAAATAAAGTGTAGGCGTGGGAGGAGGGTGCTTCCCGCGCACTAATAACAGCACGCTTGCCAATTGTGGATGCTAATCATTCGCTTGTATCTTCCTCGACACATCTGCAGGCTGAGAATTATTCCACTTGCATGGCAAGGTGCGCATGTAGGTGTGTTAAAAATTCTGGAGGCACCGGGTATTGATCCCAGTACCTCTCGCATACTTAGCTAGCGCTCTACCACCTGAGCTACGCCCGCCCCCCCGAAGACTAATGGTGCTACAAACAGCCATATAGACGACACAGACCCTTGCACTCCCATTATTCAGCAGACAAACACTACTCTCTATGTATCCGTTAGGGTGTCTTTCAGGTTTCGTGCATTCTGTATCGAATCGTAGTTGGCCACAATGAAAGTGGCACGTATAACGTCGAAAATAGAGTTCGGACACCGCTCTGAGTAAGTCGAACGTGTTGTCCACCCTCTAGACTTCAATGAGGTTAAGCCGTGATACCTAAGACAGATCTGCACTCGATGACACCTCGATAACAGCCGGTCCCCACACTTACACCTTGCTCTCCTTACATCAGTTTACATCATATCAGTCTGTGACGCTGGCTTTGCAACATCTTGCGTGCCTTTAGGTTCGCCGCGACCAACACTTACAATGCACTGACCACAAAAAATGGAGGCGCCGCGGCTTGAACGCTGCACCTTTCACATGCGAAGCGAACGCGCTACCAACTGAGCTACGCCACATGCACGACCAAACTGCGCTATTCCCCATTCTTTGCGACTCTGATGCGCACGGACACGATGGTTGGTTGGTTTGTAGCGGTGAAGGGAGCAGAGTACAAAGGCGCGGACACGTTCATATACACAAACGTTCCAAGTAGTTTCGATGCTCTGGTATTACAAATGCAAATTCCGTCTGTTTTTAACGTCTTAAATTGAAAGAGCCGTCACAAATTGCTCCGTTTTCGCTCCTTATCGACAATCATACAGCACCTGAGGTAACAAACACATCTCGAGCCCCATTGTGCACTCCATTATTCATGCCAACTCAGTGCCTCGCTCTTTACTACTGTGTACTAATCTTGTCCTCCAACTGCAAAACCCTGGGCCACAACAAGTTTCCGCGTCTCCATTGCACTGCGCATACAACAAAACGCTCCCCAACCTTGGCACTCACCCACGCAGCCGACTTTTCCGACTTTCCACGACGCTCACGCAACGCTCACGCTAGTGACAGCATTATTTATAGTTCGACGTCGCGCCAAAGCGAATGAGCACATTTCGCCTACGGCTTAGGCCGCCCTCCTAGTGTGGCTGCTCGGTGTCTGCAGGCAGCGAGGGTCTGCTAGCTTCCTGTGTTCGCACCTATGTCACCTGTGCTTGCTTGTCAGAGACAGACTATCGCAAAACATACAACTCACTCCATGAATTGATTGCTACGGCATCTGTTATCAGCAGTCACAACTAGCAACACCAGTAGCAGCCGACTGCACGCAAAGAATAGGAATGTGCAGTGGGATTTACGTGAACTCGGCGCAACGCAGATCTTTCCGGCATAGGCTTGAGAATCTTACGGGAACACTTGTACTGTTTCTAAATAAAGTGTAGGCGTGGGAGGAGGGTGCTTCCCGCGCACTAATAACAGCACGCTTGCCAATTGTGGATGCTAATCATTCGCTTGTATCTTCCTCGACACATCTGCAGGCTGAGAATTATTCCACTTGCATGGCAAGGTGCGCATGTAGGTGTGTTAAAAATTCTGGAGGCACCGGGTATTGATCCCAGTACCTCTCGCATACTTAGCTAGCGCTCTACCACCTGAGCTACGCCCGCCCCCCCGAAGACTAATGGTGCTACAAACAGCCATATAGACGACACAGACCCTTGCACTCCCATTATTCAGCAGACAAACACTACTCTCTATGTATCCGTTAGGGTGTCTTTCAGGTTTCGTGCATTCTGTATCGAATCGTAGTTGGCCACAATGAAAGTGGCACGTATAACGTCGAAAATAGAGTTCGGACACCGCTCTGAGTAAGTCGAACGTGTTGTCCACCCTCTAGACTTCAATGAGGTTAAGCCGTGATACCTAAGACAGATCTGCACTCGATGACACCTCGATAACAGCCGGTCCCCACACTTACACCTTGCTCTCCTTACATCAGTTTACATCATATCAGTCTGTGACGCTGGCTTTGCAACATCTTGCGTGCCTTTAGGTTCGCCGCGACCAACACTTACAATGCACTGACCACAAAAAATGGAGGCGCCGCGGCTTGAACGCTGCACCTTTCACATGCGAAGCGAACGCGCTACCAACTGAGCTACGCCACATGCACGACCAAACTGCGCTATTCCCCATTCTTTGCGACTCTGATGCGCACGGACACGATGGTTGGTTGGTTTGTAGCGGTGAAGGGAGCAGAGTACAAAGGCGCGGACACGTTCATATACACAAACGTTCCAAGTAGTTTCGATGCTCTGGTATTACAAATGCAAATTCCGTCTGTTTTTAACGTCTTAAATTGAAAGAGCCGTCACAAATTGCTCCGTTTTCGCTCCTTATCGACAATCATACAGCACCTGAGGTAACAAACACATCTCGAGCCCCATTGTGCACTCCATTATTCATGCCAACTCAGTGCCTCGCTCTTTACTACTGTGTACTAATCTTGTCCTCCAACTGCAAAACCCTGGGCCACAACAAGTTTCCGCGTCTCCATTGCACTGCGCATACAACAAAACGCTCCCCAACCTTGGCACTCACCCACGCAGCCGACTTTTCCGACTTTACACGACGCTCACGCAACGCTCACGCTAGTGACAGCATTATTTATAGTTCGACGTCGCGCCAAAGCGAATGAGCACATTTCGCCTACGGCTTAGGCCGCCCTCCTAGTGTGGCTGCTCGGTGTCTGCAGGCAGCGAGGGTCTGCTAGCTTCCTGTGTTCGCACCTATGTCACCTGTGCTTGCTTGTCAGAGACAGACTATCGCAAAACATACAACTCACTCCATGAATTGATTGCTACGGCATCTGTTATCAGCAGTCACAACTAGCAACACCAGTAGCAGCCGACTGCACGCAAAGAATAGGAATGTGCAGTGGGATTTACGTGAACTCGGCGCAACGCAGATCTTTCCGGCATAGGCTTGAGAATCTTACGGGAACACTTGTACTGTTTCTAAATAAAGTGTAGGCGTGGGAGGAGGGTGCTTCCCGCGCACTAATAACAGCACGCTTGCCAATTGTGGATGCTAATCATTCGCTTGTATCTTCCTAGACACATCTGCAGGCTGAGAATTATTCCACTTGCATGGCAAGGTGCGCATGTAGGTGTGTTAAAAATTCTGGAGGCACCGGGTATTGATCCCAGTACCTCTCGCATACTTAGCTAGCGCTCTACCACCTGAGCTACGCCCGCCCCCCCGAAGACTAATGGTGCTACAAACAGCCGTATAGACGACACAGACCCTTGCACTCCCATTATTCAGCAGACAAACACTACTCTCTATGTATCCGTTAGGGTGTCTTTCAGGTTTCGTGCATTCTGTATCGAATCGTAGTTGGCCACAATGAAAGTGGCACGTATAACGTCGAAAATAGAGTTCGGACACCGCTCTGAGTAAGTCGAACGTGTTGTCCACCCTCTAGACTTCAATGAGGTTAAGCCGTGATACCTAAGACAGATCTGCACTCGATGACACCTCGATAACAGCCGGTCCCCACACTTACACCTTGCTCTCCTTACATCAGTTTACATCATATCAGTCTGTGACGCTGGCTTTGCAACATCTTGCGTGCCTTTAGGTTCGCCGCGACCAACACTTACAATGCACTGACCACAAAAAATGGAGGCGCCGCGGCTTGAACGCTGCACCTTTCACATGCGAAGCGAACGCGCTACCAACTGAGCTACGCCACATGCACGACCAAACTGCGCTATTCCCCATTCTTTGCGACTCTGATGCGCACGGACACGATGGTTGGTTGGTTTGTAGCGGTGAAGGGAGCAGAGTACAAAGGCGCGGACACGTTCATATACACAAACGTTCCAAGTAGTTTCGATGCTCTGGTATTACAAATGCAAATTCCGTCTGTTTTTAACGTCTTAAATTGAAAGAGCCGTCACAAATTGCTCCGTTTTCGCTCCTTATCGACAATCATACAGCACCTGAGGTAACAAACACATCTCGAGCCCCATTGTGCACTCCATTATTCATGCCAACTCAGTGCCTCGCTCTTTACTACTGTGTACTAATCTTGTCCTCCAACTGCAAAACCCTGGGCCACAACAAGTTTCCGCGTCTCCATTGCACTGCGCATACAACAAAACGCTCCCCAACCTTGGCACTCACCCACGCAGCCGACTTTTCCGACTTTACACGACGCTCACGCAACGCTCACGCTAGTGACAGCATTATTTATAGTTCGACGTCGCGCCAAAGCGAATGAGCACATTTCGCCTACGGCTTAGGCCGCCCTCCTAGTGTGGCTGCTCGGTGTCTGCAGGCAGCGAGGGTCTGCTAGCTTCCTGTGTTCGCACCTATGTCACCTGTGCTTGCTTGTCAGAGACAGACTATCGCAAAACATACAACTCACTCCATGAATTGATTGCTACGGCATCTGTTATCAGCAGTCACAACTAGCAACACCAGTAGCAGCCGACTGCACGCAAAGAATAGGAATGTGCAGTGGGATTTACGTGAACTCGGCGCAACGCAGATCTTTCCGGCATAGGCTTGAGAATCTTACGGGAACACTTGTACTGTTTCTAAATAAAGTGTAGGCGTGGGAGGAGGGTGCTTCCCGCGCACTAATAACAGCACGCTTGCCAATTGTGGATGCTAATCATTCGCTTGTATCTTCCTAGACACATCTGCAGGCTGAGAATTATTCCACTTGCATGGCAAGGTGCGCATGTAGGTGTGTTAAAAATTCTGGAGGCACCGGGTATTGATCCCAGTACCTCTCGCATACTTAGCTAGCGCTCTACCACCTGAGCTACGCCCGCCCCCCCGAAGACTAATGGTGCTACAAACAGCCATATAGACGACACAGACCCTTGCACTCCCATTATTCAGCAGACAAACACTACTCTCTATGTATCCGTTAGGGTGTCTTTCAGGTTTCGTGCATTCTGTATCGAATCGTAGTTGGCCACAATGAAAGTGGCACGTATAACGTCGAAAATAGAGTTCGGACACCGCTCTGAGTAAGTCGAACGTGTTGTCCACCCTCTAGACTTCAATGAGGTTAAGCCGTGATACCTAAGACAGATCTGCACTCGATGACACCTCGATAACAGCCGGTCCCCACACTTACACCTTGCTCTCCTTACATCAGTTTACATCATATCAGTCTGTGACGCTGGCTTTGCAACATCTTGCGTGCCTTTAGGTTCGCCGCGACCAACACTTACAATGCACTGACCACAAAAAATGGAGGCGCCGCGGCTTGAACGCTGCACCTTTCACATGCGAAGCGAACGCGCTACCAACTGAGCTACGCCACATGCACGACCAAACTGCGCTATTCCCCATTCTTTGCGACTCTGATGCGCACGGACACGATGGTTGGTTGGTTTGTAGCGGTGAAGGGAGCAGAGTACAAAGGCGCGGACACGTTCATATACACAAACGTTCCAAGTAGTTTCGATGCTCTGGTATTACAAATGCAAATTCCGTCTGTTTTTAACGTCTTAAATTGAAAGAGCCGTCACAAATTGCTCTGTTTTCGCTCCTTATCGACAATCATACAGCACCTGAGGTAACAAACACATCTCGAGCCCCATTGTGCACTCCATTATTCATGCCAACTCAGTGCCTCGCTCTTTACTACTGTGTACTAATCTTGTCCTCCAACTGCAAAACCCTGGGCCACAACAAGTTTCCGCGTCTCCATTGCACTGCGCATACAACAAAACGCTCCCCAACCTTGGCACTCACCCACGCAGCCGACTTTTCCGACTTTCCACGACGCTCACGCAACGCTCACGCTAGTGACAGCATTATTTATAGTTCGACGTCGCGCCAAAGCGAATGAGCACATTTCGCCTACGGCTTAGGCCGCCCTCCTAGTGTGGCTGCTCGGTGTCTGCAGGCAGCGAGGGTCTGCTAGCTTCCTGTGTTCGCACCTATGTCACCTGTGCTTGCTTGTCAGAGACAGACTATCGCAAAACATACAACTCACTCCATGAATTGATTGCTACGGCATCTGTTATCAGCAGTCACAACTAGCAACACCAGTAGCAGCCGACTGCACGCAAAGAATAGGAATGTGCAGTGGGATTTACGTGAACTCGGCGCAACGCAGATCTTTCCGGCATAGGCTTGAGAATCTTACGGGAACACTTGTACTGTTTCTAAATAAAGTGTAGGCGTGGGAGGAGGGTGCTTCCCGCGCACTAATAACAGCACGCTTGCCAATTGTGGATGCTAATCATTCGCTTGTATCTTCCTAGACACATCTGCAGGCTGAGAATTATTCCACTTGCATGGCAAGGTGCGCATGTAGGTGTGTTAAAAATTCTGGAGGCACCGGGTATTGATCCCAGTACCTCTCGCATACTTAGCTAGCGCTCTACCACCTGAGCTACGCCCGCCCCCCCGAAGACTAATGGTGCTACAAACAGCCATATAGACGACACAGACCCTTGCACTCCCATTATTCAGCAGACAAACACTACTCTCTATGTATCCGTTAGGGTGTCTTTCAGGTTTCGTGCATTCTGTATCGAATCGTAGTTGGCCACAATGAAAGTGGCACGTATAACGTCGAAAATAGAGTTCGGACACCGCTCTGAGTAAGTCGAACGTGTTGTCCACCCTCTAGACTTCAATGAGGTTAAGCCGTGATACCTAAGACAGATCTGCACTCGATGACACCTCGATAACAGCCGGTCCCCACACTTACACCTTGCTCTCCTTACATCAGTTTACATCATATCAGTCTGTGACGCTGGCTTTGCAACATCTTGCGTGCCTTTAGGTTCGCCGCGACCAACACTTACAATGCACTGACCACAAAAAATGGAGGCGCCGCGGCTTGAACGCTGCACCTTTCACATGCGAAGCGAACGCGCTACCAACTGAGCTACGCCACATGCACGACCAAACTGCGCTATTCCCCATTCTTTGCGACTCTGATGCGCACGGACACGATGGTTGGTTGGTTTGTAGCGGTGAAGGGAGCAGAGTACAAAGGCGCGGACACGTTCATATACACAAACGTTCCAAGTAGTTTCGATGCTCTGGTATTACAAATGCAAATTCCGTCTGTTTTTAACGTCTTAAATTGAAAGAGCCGTCACAAATTGCTCCGTTTTCGCTCCTTATCGACAATCATACAGCACCTGAGGTAACAAACACATCTCGAGCCCCATTGTGCACTCCATTATTCATGCCAACTCAGTGCCTCGCTCTTTACTACTGTGTACTAATCTTGTCCTCCAACTGCAAAACCCTGGGCCACAACAAGTTTCCGCGTCTCCATTGCACTGCGCATACAACAAAACGCTCCCCAACCTTGGCACTCACCCACGCAGCCGACTTTTCCGACTTTCCACGACGCTCACGCAACGCTCACGCTAGTGACAGCATTATTTATAGTTCGACGTCGCGCCAAAGCGAATGAGCACATTTCGCCTACGGCTTAGGCCGCCCTCCTAGTGTGGCTGCTCGGTGTCTGCAGGCAGCGAGGGTCTGCTAGCTTCCTGTGTTCGCACCTATGTCACCTGTGCTTGCTTGTCAGAGACAGACTATCGCAAAACATACAACTCACTCCATGAATTGATTGCTACGGCATCTGTTATCAGCAGTCACAACTAGCAACACCAGTAGCAGCCGACTGCACGCAAAGAATAGGAATGTGCAGTGGGATTTACGTGAACTCGGCGCAACGCAGATCTTTCCGGCATAGGCTTGAGAATCTTACGGGAACACTTGTACTGTTTCTAAATAAAGTGTAGGCGTGGGAGGAGGGTGCTTCCCGCGCACTAATAACAGCACGCTTGCCAATTGTGGATGCTAATCATTCGCTTGTATCTTCCTAGACACATCTGCAGGCTGAGAATTATTCCACTTGCATGGCAAGGTGCGCATGTAGGTGTGTAAAAAATTCTGGAGGCACCGGGTATTGATCCCAGTACCTCTCGCATACTTAGCTAGCGCTCTACCACCTGAGCTACGCCCGCCCCCCCGAAGGCTAATGGTGCTACAAACAGCCATATAGACGACACAGACCCTTGCACTCCCATTATTCAGCAGACAAACACTACTCTCTATGTATCCGTTAGGGTGTCTTTCAGGTTTCGTGCATTCTGTATCGAATCGTAGTTGGCCACAATGAAAGTGGCACGTATAACGTCGAAAATAGAGTTCGGACACCGCTCTGAGTAAGTCGAACGTGTTGTCCACCCTCTAGACTTCAATGAGGTTAAGCCGTGATACCTAAGACAGATCTGCACTCGATGACACCTCGATAACAGCCGGTCCCCACACTTACACCTTGCTCTCCTTACATCAGTTTACATCATATCAGTCTGTGACGCTGGCTTTGCAACATCTTGCGTGCCTTTAGGTTCGCCGCGACCAACACTTACAATGCACTGACCACAAAAAATGGAGGCGCCGCGGCTTGAACGCTGCACCTTTCACATGCGAAGCGAACGCGCTACCAACTGAGCTACGCCACATGCACGACCAAACTGCGCTATTCCCCATTCTTTGCGACTCTGATGCGCACGGACACGATGGTTGGTTGGTTTGTAGCGGTGAAGGGAGCAGAGTACAAAGGCGCGGACACGTTCATATACACAAACGTTCCAAGTAGTTTCGATGCTCTGGTATTACAAATGCAAATTCCGTCTGTTTTTAACGTCTTAAATTGAAAGAGCCGTCACAAATTGCTCCGTTTTCGCTCCTTATCGACAATCATACAGCACCTGAGGTAACAAACACATCTCGAGCCCCATTGTGCACTCCATTATTCATGCCAACTCAGTGCCTCGCTCTTTACTACTGTGTACTAATCTTGTCCTCCAACTGCAAAACCCTGGGCCACAACAAGTTTCCGCGTCTCCATTGCACTGCGCATACAACAAAACGCTCCCCAACCTTGGCACTCACCCACGCAGCCGACTTTTCCGACTTTCCACGACGCTCACGCAACGCTCACGCTAGTGACAGCATTATTTATAGTTCGACGTCGCGCCAAAGCGAATGAGCACATTTCGCCTACGGCTTAGGCCGCCCTCCTAGTGTGGCTGCTCGGTGTCTGCAGGCAGCGAGGGTCTGCTAGCTTCCTGTGTTCGCACCTATGTCACCTGTGCTTGCTTGTCAGAGACAGACTATCGCAAAACATACAACTCACTCCATGAATTGATTGCTACGGCATCTGTTATCAGCAGTCACAACTAGCAACACCAGTAGCAGCCGACTGCACGCAAAGAATAGGAATGTGCAGTGGGATTTACGTGAACTCGGCGCAACGCAGATCTTTCCGGCATAGGCTTGAGAATCTTACGGGAACACTTGTACTGTTTCTAAATAAAGTGTAGGCGTGGGAGGAGGGTGCTTCCCGCGCACTAATAACAGCACGCTTGCCAATTGTGGATGCTAATCATTCGCTTGTATCTTCCTAGACACATCTGCAGGCTGAGAATTATTCCACTTGCATGGCAAGGTGCGCATGTAGGTGTGTTAAAAATTCTGGAGGCACCGGGTATTGATCCCAGTACCTCTCGCATACTTAGCTAGCGCTCTACCACCTGAGCTACGCCCGCCCCCCCGAAGGCTAATGGTGCTACAAACAGCCATATAGACGACACAGACCCTTGCACTCCCATTATTCAGCAGACAAACACTACTCTCTATGTATCCGTTAGGGTGTCTTTCAGGTTTCGTGCATTCTGTATCGAATCGTAGTTGGCCACAATGAAAGTGGCACGTATAACGTCGAAAATAGAGTTCGGACACCGCTCTGAGTAAGTCGAACGTGTTGTCCACCCTCTAGACTTCAATGAGGTTAAGCCGTGATACCTAAGACAGATCTGCACTCGATGACACCTCGATAACAGCCGGTCCCCACACTTACACCTTGCTCTCCTTACATCAGTTTACATCATATCAGTCTGTGACGCTGGCTTTGCAACATCTTGCGTGCCTTTAGGTTCGCCGCGACCAACACTTACAATGCACTGACCACAAAAAATGGAGGCGCCGCGGCTTGAACGCTGCACCTTTCACATGCGAAGCGAACGCGCTACCAACTGAGCTACGCCACATGCACGACCAAACTGCGCTATTCCCCATTCTTTGCGACTCTGATGCGCACGGACACGATGGTTGGTTGGTTTGTAGCGGTGAAGGGAGCAGAGTACAAAGGCGCGGACACGTTCATATACACAAACGTTCCAAGTAGTTTCGATGCTCTGGTATTACAAATGCAAATTCCGTCTGTTTTTAACGTCTTAAATTGAAAGAGCCGTCACAAATTGCTCCGTTTTCGCTCCTTATCGACAATCATACAGCACCTGAGGTAACAAACACATCTCGAGCCCCATTGTGCACTCCATTATTCATGCCAACTCAGTGCCTCGCTCTTTACTACTGTGTACTAATCTTGTCCTCCAACTGCAAAACCCTGGGCCACAACAAGTTTCCGCGTCTCCATTGCACTGCGCATACAACAAAACGCTCCCCAACCTTGGCACTCACCCACGCAGCCGACTTTTCCGACTTTCCACGACGCTCACGCAACGCTCACGCTAGTGACAGCATTATTTATAGTTCGACGTCGCGCCAAAGCGAATGAGCACATTTCGCCTACGGCTTAGGCCGCCCTCCTAGTGTGGCTGCTCGGTGTCTGCAGGCAGCGAGGGTCTGCTAGCTTCCTGTGTTCGCACCTATGTCACCTGTGCTTGCTTGTCAGAGACAGACTATCGCAAAACATACAACTCACTCCATGAATTGATTGCTACGGCATCTGTTATCAGCAGTCACAACTAGCAACACCAGTAGCAGCCGACTGCACGCAAAGAATAGGAATGTGCAGTGGGATTTACGTGAACTCGGCGCAACGCAGATCTTTCCGGCATAGGCTTGAGAATCTTACGGGAACACTTGTACTGTTTCTAAATAAAGTGTAGGCGTGGGAGGAGGGTGCTTCCCGCGCACTAATAACAGCACGCTTGCCAATTGTGGATGCTAATCATTCGCTTGTATCTTCCTCGACACATCTGCAGGCTGAGAATTATTCCACTTGCATGGCAAGGTGCGCATGTAGGTGTGTTAAAAATTCTGGAGGCACCGGGTATTGATCCCAGTACCTCTCGCATACTTAGCTAGCGCTCTACCACCTGAGCTACGCCCGCCCCCCCGAAGACTAATGGTGCTACAAACAGCCATATAGACGACACAGACCCTTGCACTCCCATTATTCAGCAGACAAACACTACTCTCTATGTATCCGTTAGGGTGTCTTTCAGGTTTCGTGCATTCTGTATCGAATCGTAGTTGGCCACAATGAAAGTGGCACGTATAACGTCGAAAATAGAGTTCGGACACCGCTCTGAGTAAGTCGAACGTGTTGTCCACCCTCTAGACTTCAATGAGGTTAAGCCGTGATACCTAAGACAGATCTGCACTCGATGACACCTCGATAACAGCCGGTCCCCACACTTACACCTTGCTCTCCTTACATCAGTTTACATCATATCAGTCTGTGACGCTGGCTTTGCAACATCTTGCGTGCCTTTAGGTTCGCCGCGACCAACACTTACAATGCACTGACCACAAAAAATGGAGGCGCCGCGGCTTGAACGCTGCACCTTTCACATGCGAAGCGAACGCGCTACCAACTGAGCTACGCCACATGCACGACCAAACTGCGCTATTCCCCAT
This sequence comes from Schistocerca gregaria, assembly GCF_023897955.1. NCBI lineage: Eukaryota > Metazoa > Arthropoda > Insecta > Orthoptera > Acrididae > Schistocerca > Schistocerca gregaria. The sequence goes on along the minus strand of NC_064922.1, from coordinate 34,650,097 downwards.
TCTTTGCGACTCTGATGCGCACGGACACGATGGTTGGTTGGTTTGTAGCGGTGAAGGGAGCAGAGTACAAAGGCGCGGACACGTTCATATACACAAACGTTCCAAGTAGTTTCGATGCTCTGGTATTACAAATGCAAATTCCGTCTGTTTTTAACGTCTTAAATTGAAAGAGCCGTCACAAATTGCTCCGTTTTCGCTCCTTATCGACAATCATACAGCACCTGAGGTAACAAACACATCTCGAGCCCCATTGTGCACTCCATTATTCATGCCAACTCAGTGCCTCGCTCTTTACTACTGTGTACTAATCTTGTCCTCCAACTGCAAAACCCTGGGCCACAACAAGTTTCCGCGTCTCCATTGCACTGCGCATACAACAAAACGCTCCCCAACCTTGGCACTCACCCACGCAGCCGACTTTTCCGACTTTCCACGACGCTCACGCAACGCTCACGCTAGTGACAGCATTATTTATAGTTCGACGTCGCGCCAAAGCGAATGAGCACATTTCGCCTACGGCTTAGGCCGCCCTCCTAGTGTGGCTGCTCGATGTCTGCAGGCAGCGAGGGTCTGCTAGCTTCCTGTGTTCGCACCTATGTCACCTGTGCTTGCTTGTCAGAGACAGACTATCGCAAAACATACAACTCACTCCATGAATTGATTGCTACGGCATCTGTTATCAGCAGTCACAACTAGCAACACCAGTAGCAGCCGACTGCACGCAAAGAATAGGAATGTGCAGTGGGATTTACGTGAACTCGGCGCAACGCAGATCTTTCCGGCATAGGCTTGAGAATCTTACGGGAACACTTGTACTGTTTCTAAATAAAGAGTAGGCGTGGGAGGAGGGTGCTTCCCGCGCACTAATAACAGCACGCTTGCCAATTGTGGATGCTAATCATTCGCTTGTATCTTCCTAGACACATCTGCAGGCTGAGAATTATTCCACTTGCATGGCAAGGTGCGCATGTAGGTGTGTTAAAAATTCTGGAGGCACCGGGTATTGATCCCAGTACCTCTCGCATACTTAGCTAGCGCTCTACCACCTGAGCTACGCCCGCCCCCCCGAAGACTAATGGTGCTACAAACAGCCATATAGACGACACAGACCCTTGCACTCCCATTATTCAGCAGACAAACACTACTCTCTATGTATCCGTTAGGGTGTCTTTCAGGTTTCGTGCATTCTGTATCGAATCGTAGTTGGCCACAATGAAAGTGGCACGTATAACGTCGAAAATAGAGTTCGGACACCGCTCTGAGTAAGTCGAACGTGTTGTCCACCCTCTAGACTTCAATGAGGTTAAGCCGTGATACCTAAGACAGATCTGCACTCGATGACACCTCGATAACAGCCGGTCCCCACACTTACACCTTGCTCTCCTTACATCAGTTTACATCATATCAGTCTGTGACGCTGGCTTTGCAACATCTTGCGTGCCTTTAGGTTCGCCGCGACCAACACTTACAATGCACTGACCACAAAAAATGGAGGCGCCGCGGCTTGAACGCTGCACCTTTCACATGCGAAGCGAACGCGCTACCAACTGAGCTACGCCACATGCACGACCAAACTGCGCTATTCCCCATTCTTTGCGACTCTGATGCGCACGGACACGATGGTTGGTTGGTTTGTAGCGGTGAAGGGAGCAGAGTACAAAGGCGCGGACACGTTCATATACACAAACGTTCCAAGTAGTTTCGATGCTCTGGTATTACAAATGCAAATTCCGTCTGTTTTTAACGTCTTAAATTGAAAGAGCCGTCACAAATTGCTCCGTTTTCGCTCCTTATCGACAATCATACAGCACCTGAGGTAACAAACACATCTCGAGCCCCATTGTGCACTCCATTATTCATGCCAACTCAGTGCCTCGCTCTTTACTACTGTGTACTAATCTTGTCCTCCAACTGCAAAACCCTGGGCCACAACAAGTTTCCGCGTCTCCATTGCACTGCGCATACAACAAAACGCTCCCCAACCTTGGCACTCACCCACGCAGCCGACTTTTCCGACTTTCCACGACGCTCACGCAACGCTCACGCTAGTGACAGCATTATTTATAGTTCGACGTCGCGCCAAAGCGAATGAGCACATTTCGCCTACGGCTTAGGCCGCCCTCCTAGTGTGGCTGCTCGGTGTCTGCAGGCAGCGAGGGTCTGCTAGCTTCCTGTGTTCGCACCTATGTCACCTGTGCTTGCTTGTCAGAGACAGACTATCGCAAAACATACAACTCACTCCATGAATTGATTGCTACGGCATCTGTTATCAGCAGTCACAACTAGCAACACCAGTAGCAGCCGACTGCACGCAAAGAATAGGAATGTGCAGTGGGATTTACGTGAACTCGGCGCAACGCAGATCTTTCCGGCATAGGCTTGAGAATCTTACGGGAACACTTGTACTGTTTCTAAATAAAGTGTAGGCGTGGGAGGAGGGTGCTTCCCGCGCACTAATAACAGCACGCTTGCCAATTGTGGATGCTAATCATTCGCTTGTATCTTCCTAGACACATCTGCAGGCTGAGAATTATTCCACTTGCATGGCAAGGTGCGCATGTAGGTGTGTTAAAAATTCTGGAGGCACCGTGTATTGATCCCAGTACCTCTCGCATACTTAGCTAGCGCTCTACCACCTGAGCTACGCCCGCCCCCCCGAAGACTAATGGTGCTACAAACAGCCATATAGACGACACAGACCCTTGCACTCCCATTATTCAGCAGACAAACACTACTCTCTATGTATCCGTTAGGGTGTCTTTCAGGTTTCGTGCATTCTGTATCGAATCGTAGTTGGCCACAATGAAAGTGGCACGTATAACGTCGAAAATAGAGTTCGGACACCGCTCTGAGTAAGTCGAACGTGTTGTCCACCCTCTAGACTTCAATGAGGTTAAGCCGTGATACCTAAGACAGATCTGCACTCGATGACACCTCGATAACAGCCGGTCCCCACACTTACACCTTGCTCTCCTTACATCAGTTTACATCATATCAGTCTGTGACGCTGGCTTTGCAACATCTTGCGTGCCTTTAGGTTCGCCGCGACCAACACTTACAATGCACTGACCATAAAAAATGGAGGCGCCGCGGCTTGAACGCTGCACCTTTCACATGCGAAGCGAACGCGCTACCAACTGAGCTACGCCACATGCACGACCAAACTGCGCTATTCCCCATTCTTTGCGACTCTGATGCGCACGGACACGATGGTTGGTTGGTTTGTAGCGGTGAAGGGAGCAGAGTACAAAGGCGCGGACACGTTCATATACACAAACGTTCCAAGTAGTTTCGATGCTCTGGTATTACAAATGCAAATTCCGTCTGTTTTTAACGTCTTAAATTGAAAGAGCCGTCACAAATTGCTCCGTTTTCGCTCCTTATCGACAATCATACAGCACCTGAGGTAACAAACACATCTCGAGCCCCATTGTGCACTCCATTATTCATGCCAACTCAGTGCCTCGCTCTTTACTACTGTGTACTAATCTTGTCCTCCAACTGCAAAACCCTGGGCCACAACAAGTTTCCGCGTCTCCATTGCACTGCGCATACAACAAAACGCTCCCCAACCTTGGCACTCACCCACGCAGCCGACTTTTCCGACTTTCCACGACGCTCACGCAACGCTCACGCTAGTGACAGCATTATTTATAGTTCGACGTCGCGCCAAAGCGAATGAGCACATTTCGCCTACGGCTTAGGCCGCCCTCCTAGTGTGGCTGCTCGATGTCTGCAGGCAGCGAGGGTCTGCTAGCTTCCTGTGTTCGCACCTATGTCACCTGTGCTTGCTTGTCAGAGACAGACTATCGCAAAACATACAACTCACTCCATGAATTGATTGCTACGGCATCTGTTATCAGCAGTCACAACTAGCAACACCAGTAGCAGCCGACTGCACGCAAAGAATAGGAATGTGCAGTGGGATTTACGTGAACTCGGCGCAACGCAGATCTTTCCGGCATAGGCTTGAGAATCTTACGGGAACACTTGTACTGTTTCTAAATAAAGTGTAGGCGTGGGAGGAGGGTGCTTCCCGCGCACTAATAACAGCACGCTTGCCAATTGTGGATGCTAATCATTCGCTTGTATCTTCCTCGACACATCTGCAGGCTGAGAATTATTCCACTTGCATGGCAAGGTGCGCATGTAGGTGTGTTAAAAATTCTGGAGGCACCGGGTATTGATCCCAGTACCTCTCGCATACTTAGCTAGCGCTCTACCACCTGAGCTACGCCCGCCCCCCCGAAGACTAATGGTGCTACAAACAGCCATATAGACGACACAGACCCTTGCACTCCCATTATTCAGCAGACAAACACTACTCTCTATGTATCCGTTAGGGTGTCTTTCAGGTTTCGTGCATTCTGTATCGAATCGTAGTTGGCCACAATGAAAGTGGCACGTATAACGTCGAAAATAGAGTTCGGACACCGCTCTGAGTAAGTCGAACGTGTTGTCCACCCTCTAGACTTCAATGAGGTTAAGCCGTGATACCTAAGACAGATCTGCACTCGATGACACCTCGATAACAGCCGGTCCCCACACTTACACCTTGCTCTCCTTACATCAGTTTACATCATATCAGTCTGTGACGCTGGCTTTGCAACATCTTGCGTGCCTTTAGGTTCGCCGCGACCAACACTTACAATGCACTGACCATAAAAAATGGAGGCGCCGCGGCTTGAACGCTGCACCTTTCACATGCGAAGCGAACGCGCTACCAACTGAGCTACGCCACATGCACGACCAAACTGCGCTATTCCCCATTCTTTGCGACTCTGATGCGCACGGACACGATGGTTGGTTGGTTTGTAGCGGTGAAGGGAGCAGAGTACAAAGGCGCGGACACGTTCATATACACAAACGTTCCAAGTAGTTTCGATGCTCTGGTATTACAAATGCAAATTCCGTCTGTTTTTAACGTCTTAAATTGAAAGAGCCGTCACAAATTGCTCCGTTTTCGCTCCTTATCGACAATCATACAGCACCTGAGGTAACAAACACATCTCGAGCCCCATTGTGCACTCCATTATTCATGCCAACTCAGTGCCTCGCTCTTTACTACTGTGTACTAATCTTGTCCTCCAACTGCAAAACCCTGGGCCACAACAAGTTTCCGCGTCTCCATTGCACTGCGCATACAACAAAACGCTCCCCAACCTTGGCACTCACCCACGCAGCCGACTTTTCCGACTTTCCACGACGCTCACGCAACGCTCACGCTAGTGACAGCATTATTTATAGTTCGACGTCGCGCCAAAGCGAATGAGCACATTTCGCCTACGGCTTAGGCCGCCCTCCTAGTGTGGCTGCTCGATGTCTGCAGGCAGCGAGGGTCTGCTAGCTTCCTGTGTTCGCACCTATGTCACCTGTGCTTGCTTGTCAGAGACAGACTATCGCAAAACATACAACTCACTCCATGAATTGATTGCTACGGCATCTGTTATCAGCAGTCACAACTAGCAACACCAGTAGCAGCCGACTGCACGCAAAGAATAGGAATGTGCAGTGGGATTTACGTGAACTCGGCGCAACGCAGATCTTTCCGGCATAGGCTTGAGAATCTTACGGGAACACTTGTACTGTTTCTAAATAAAGTGTAGGCGTGGGAGGAGGGTGCTTCCCGCGCACTAATAACAGCACGCTTGCCAATTGTGGATGCTAATCATTCGCTTGTATCTTCCTCGACACATCTGCAGGCTGAGAATTATTCCACTTGCATGGCAAGGTGCGCATGTAGGTGTGTTAAAAATTCTGGAGGCACCGGGTATTGATCCCAGTACCTCTCGCATACTTACCTAGCGCTCTACCACCTGAGCTACGCCCGCCCCCCCGAAGACTAATGGTGCTACAAACAGCCATATAGACGACACAGACCCTTGCACTCCCATTATTCAGCAGACAAACACTACTCTCTATGTATCCGTTAGGGTGTCTTTCAGGTTTCGTGCATTCTGTATCGAATCGTAGTTGGCCACAATGAAAGTGGCACGTATAACGTCGAAAATAGAGTTCGGACACCGCTCTGAGTAAGTCGAACGTGTTGTCCACCCTCTAGACTTCAATGAGGTTAAGCCGTGATACCTAAGACAGATCTGCACTCGATGACACCTCGATAACAGCCGGTCCCCACACTTACACCTTGCTCTCCTTACATCAGTTTACATCATATCAGTCTGTGACGCTGGCTTTGCAACATCTTGCGTGCCTTTAGGTTCGCCGCGACCAACACTTACAATGCACTGACCACAAAAAATGGAGGCGCCGCGGCTTGAACGCTGCACCTTTCACATGCGAAGCGAACGCGCTACCAACTGAGCTACGCCACATGCACGACCAAACTGCGCTATTCCCCATTCTTTGCGACTCTGATGCGCACGGACACGATGGTTGGTTGGTTTGTAGCGGTGAAGGGAGCAGAGTACAAAGGCGCGGACACGTTCATATACACAAACGTTCCAAGTAGTTTCGATGCTCTGGTATTACAAATGCAAATTCCGTCTGTTTTTAACGTCTTAAATTGAAAGAGCCGTCACAAATTGCTCCGTTTTCGCTCCTTATCGACAATCATACAGCACCTGAGGTAACAAACACATCTCGAGCCCCATTGTGCACTCCATTATTCATGCCAACTCAGTGCCTCGCTCTTTACTACTGTGTACTAATCTTGTCCTCCAACTGCAAAACCCTGGGCCACAACAAGTTTCCGCGTCTCCATTGCACTGCGCATACAACAAAACGCTCCCCAACCTTGGCACTCACCCACGCAGCCGACTTTTCCGACTTTCCACGACGCTCACGCAACGCTCACGCTAGTGACAGCATTATTTATAGTTCGACGTCGCGCCAAAGCGAATGAGCACATTTCGCCTACGGCTTAGGCCGCCCTCCTAGTGTGGCTGCTCGGTGTCTGCAGGCAGCGAGGGTCTGCTAGCTTCCTGTGTTCGCACCTATGTCACCTGTGCTTGCTTGTCAGAGACAGACTATCGCAAAACATACAACTCACTCCATGAATTGATTGCTACGGCATCTGTTATCAGCAGTCACAACTAGCAACACCAGTAGCAGCCGACTGCACGCAAAGAATAGGAATGTGCAGTGGGATTTACGTGAACTCGGCGCAACGCAGATCTTTCCGGCATAGGCTTGAGAATCTTACGGGAACACTTGTACTGTTTCTAAATAAAGAGTAGGCGTGGGAGGAGGGTGCTTCCCGCGCACTAATAACAGCACGCTTGCCAATTGTGGATGCTAATCATTCGCTTGTATCTTCCTAGACACATCTGCAGGCTGAGAATTATTCCACTTGCATGGCAAGGTGCGCATGTAGGTGTGTTAAAAATTCTGGAGGCACCGGGTATTGATCCCAGTACCTCTCGCATACTTAGCTAGCGCTCTACCACCTGAGCTACGCCCGCCCCCCCGAAGACTAATGGTGCTATAAACAGCCATATAGACGACACAGACCCTTGCACTCCCATTATTCAGCAGACAAACACTACTCTCTATGTATCCGTTAGGGTGTCTTTCAGGTTTCGTGCATTCTGTATCGAATCGTAGTTGGCCACAATGAAAGTGGCACGTATAACGTCGAAAATAGAGTTCGGACACCGCTCTGAGTAAGTCGAACGTGTTGTCCACCCTCTAGACTTCAATGAGGTTAAGCCGTGATACCTAAGACAGATCTGCACTCGATGACACCTCGATAACAGCCGGTCCCCACACTTACACCTTGCTCTCCTTACATCAGTTTACATCATATCAGTCTGTGACGCTGGCTTTGCAACATCTTGCGTGCCTTTAGGTTCGCCGCGACCAACACTTACAATGCACTGACCACAAAAAATGGAGGCGCCGCGGCTTGAACGCTGCACCTTTCACATGCGAAGCGAACGCGCTACCAACTGAGCTACGCCACATGCACGACCAAACTGCGCTATTCCCCATTCTTTGCGACTCTGATGCGCACGGACACGATGGTTGGTTGGTTTGTAGCGGTGAAGGGAGCAGAGTACAAAGGCGCGGACACGTTCATATACACAAACGTTCCAAGTAGTTTCGATGCTCTGGTATTACAAATGCAAATTCCGTCTGTTTTTAACGTCTTAAATTGAAAGAGCCGTCACAAATTGCTCCGTTTTCGCTCCTTATCGACAATCATACAGCACCTGAGGTAACAAACACATCTCGAGCCCCATTGTGCACTCCATTATTCATGCCAACTCAGTGCCTCGCTCTTTACTACTGTGTACTAATCTTGTCCTCCAACTGCAAAACCCTGGGCCACAACAAGTTTCCGCGTCTCCATTGCACTGCGCATACAACAAAACGCTCCCCAACCTTGGCACTTACCCACGCAGCCGACTTTTCCGACTTTCCACGACGCTCACGCAACGCTCACGCTAGTGACAGCATTATTTATAGTTCGACGTCGCGCCAAAGCGAATGAGCACATTTCGCCTACGGCTTAGGCCGCCCTCCTAGTGTGGCTGCTCGGTGTCTGCAGGCAGCGAGGGTCTGCTAGCTTCCTGTGTTCGCACCTATGTCACCTGTGCTTGCTTGTCAGAGACAGACTATCGCAAAACATACAACTCACTCCATGAATTGATTGCTACGGCATCTGTTATCAGCAGTCACAACTAGCAACACCAGTAGCAGCCGACTGCACGCAAAGAATAGGAATGTGCAGTGGGATTTACGTGAACTCGGCGCAACGCAGATCTTTCCGGCATAGGCTTGAGAATCTTACGGGAACACTTGTACTGTTTCTAAATAAAGTGTAGGCGTGGGAGGAGGGTGCTTCCCGCGCACTAATAACAGCACGCTTGCCAATTGTGGATGCTAATCATTCGCTTGTATCTTCCTAGACACATCTGCAGGCTGAGAATTATTCCACTTGCATGGCAAGGTGCGCATGTAGGTGTGTTAAAAATTCTGGAGGCACCGGGTATTGATCCCAGTACCTCTCGCATACTTAGCTAGCGCTCTACCACCTGAGCTACGCCCGCCCCCCCGAAGACTAATGGTGCTACAAACAGCCATATAGACGACACAGACCCTTGCACTCCCATTATTCAGCAGACAAACACTACTCTCTATGTATCCGTTAGGGTGTCTTTCAGATTTCGTGCATTCTGTATCGAATCGTAGTTGGCCACAATGAAAGTGGCACGTATAACGTCGAAAATAGAGTTCGGACACCGCTCTGAGTAAGTCGAACGTGTTGTCCACCCTCTAGACTTCAATGAGGTTAAGCCGTGATACCTAAGACAGATCTGCACTCGATGACACCTCGATAACAGCCGGTCCCCACACTTACACCTTGCTCTCCTTACATCAGTTTACATCATATCAGTCTGTGACGCTGGCTTTGCAACATCTTGCGTGCCTTTAGGTTCGCCGCGACCAACACTTACAATGCACTGACCACAAAAAATGGAGGCGCCGCGGCTTGAACGCTGCACCTTTCACATGCGAAGCGAACGCGCTACCAACTGAGCTACGCCACATGCACGACCAAACTGCGCTATTCCCCATTCTTTGCGACTCTGATGCGCACGGACACGATGGTTGGTTGGTTTGTAGCGGTGAAGGGAGCAGAGTACAAAGGCGCGGACACGTTCATATACACAAACGTTCCAAGTAGTTTCGATGCTCTGGTATTACAAATGCAAATTCCGTCTGTTTTTAACGTCTTAAATTGAAAGAGCCGTCACAAATTGCTCCGTTTTCGCTCCTTATCGACAATCATACAGCACCTGAGGTAACAAACACATCTCGAGCCCCATTGTGCACTCCATTATTCATGCCAACTCAGTGCCTCGCTCTTTACTACTGTGTACTAATCTTGTCCTCCAACTGCAAAACCCTGGGCCACAACAAGTTTCCGCGTCTCCATTGCACTGCGCATACAACAAAACGCTCCCCAACCTTGGCACTCACCCACGCAGCCGACTTTTCCGACTTTCCACGACGCTCACGCAACGCTCACGCTAGTGACAGCATTATTTATAGTTCGACGTCGCGCCAAAGCGAATGAGCACATTTCGCCTACGGCTTAGGCCGCCCTCCTAGTGTGGCTGCTCGGTGTCTGCAGGCAGCGAGGGTCTGCTAGCTTCCTGTGTTCGCACCTATGTCACCTGTGCTTGCTTGTCAGAGACAGACTATCGCAAAACATACAACTCACTCCATGAATTGATTGCTACGGCATCTGTTATCAGCAGTCACAACTAGCAACACCAGTAGCAGCCGACTGCACGCAAAGAATAGGAATGTGCAGTGGGATTTACGTGAACTCGGCGCAACGCAGATCTTTCCGGCATAGGCTTGAGAATCTTACGGGAACACTTGTACTGTTTCTAAATAAAGTGTAGGCGTGGGAGGAGGGTGCTTCCCGCGCACTAATAACAGCACGCTTGCCAATTGTGGATGCTAATCATTCGCTTGTATCTTCCTAGACACATCTGCAGGCTGAGAATTATTCCACTTGCATGGCAAGGTGCGCATGTAGGTGTGTTAAAAATTCTGGAGGCACCGGGTATTGATCCCAGTACCTCTCGCATACTTAGCTAGCGCTCTACCACCTGAGCTACGCCCGCCCCCCCGAAGACTAATGGTGCTACAAACAGCCATATAGACGACACAGACCCTTGCACTCCCATTATTCAGCAGACAAACACTACTCTCTATGTATCCGTTAGGGTGTCTTTCAGGTTTCGTGCATTCTGTATCGAATCGTAGTTGGCCACAATGAAAGTGGCACGTATAACGTCGAAAATAGAGTTCGGACACCGCTCTGAGTAAGTCGAACGTGTTGTCCACCCTCTAGACTTCAATGAGGTTAAGCCGTGATACCTAAGACAGATCTGCACTCGATGACACCTCGATAACAGCCGGTCCCCACACTTACACCTTGCTCTCCTTACATCAGTTTACATCATATCAGTCTGTGACGCTGGCTTTGCAACATCTTGCGTGCCTTTAGGTTCGCCGCGACCAACACTTACAATGCACTGACCGCAAAAAATGGAGGCGCCGCGGCTTGAACGCTGCACCTTTCACATGCGAAGCGAACGCGCTACCAACTGAGCTACGCCACATGCACGACCAAACTGCGCTATTCCCCATTCTTTGCGACTCTGATGCGCACGGACACGATGGTTGGTTGGTTTGTAGCGGTGAAGGGAGCAGAGTACAAAGGCGCGGACACGTTCATATACACAAACGTTCCAAGTAGTTTCGATGCTCTGGTATTACAAATGCAAATTCCGTCTGTTTTTAACGTCTTAAATTGAAAGAGCCGTCACAAATTGCTCCGTTTTCGCTCCTTATCGACAATCATACAGCACCTGAGGTAACAAACACATCTCGAGCCCCATTGTGCACTCCATTATTCATGCCAACTCAGTGCCTCGCTCTTTACTACTGTGTACTAATCTTGTCCTCCAACTGCAAAACCCTGGGCCACAACAAGTTTCCGCGTCTCCATTGCACTGCGCATACAACAAAACGCTCCCCAACCTTGGCACTCACCCACGCAGCCGACTTTTCCGACTTTCCACGACGCTCACGCAACGCTCACGCTAGTGACAGCATTATTTATAGTTCGACGTCGCGCCAAAGCGAATGAGCACATTTCGCCTACGGCTTAGGCCGCCCTCCTAGTGTGGCTGCTCGGTGTCTGCAGGCAGCGAGGGTCTGCTAGCTTCCTGTGTTCGCACCTATGTCACCTGTGCTTGCTTGTCAGAGACAGACTATCGCAAAACATACAACTCACTCCATGAATTGATTGCTACGGCATCTGTTATCAGCAGTCACAACTAGCAACACCAGTAGCAGCCGACTGCACGCAAAGAATAGGAATGTGCAGTGGGATTTACGTGAACTCGGCGCAACGCAGATCTTTCCGGCATAGGCTTGAGAATCTTACGGGAACACTTGTACTGTTTCTAAATAAAGTGTAGGCGTGGGAGGAGGGTGCTTCCCGCGCACTAATAACAGCACGCTTGCCAATTGTGGATGCTAATCATTCGCTTGTATCTTCCTAGACACATCTGCAGGCTGAGAATTATTCCACTTGCATGGCAAGGTGCGCATGTAGGTGTGTTAAAAATTCTGGAGGCACCGGGTATTGATCCCAGTACCTCTCGCATACTTAGCTAGCGCTCTACCACCTGAGCTACGCCCGCCCCCCCGAAGACTAATGGTGCTACAAACAGCCATATAGACGACACAGACCCTTGCACTCCCATTATTCAGCAGACAAACACTACTCTCTATGTATCCGTTAGGGTGTCTTTCAGGTTTCGTGCATTCTGTATCGAATCGTAGTTGGCCACAATGAAAGTGGCACGTATAACGTCGAAAATAGAGTTCGGACACCGCTCTGAGTAAGTCGAACGTGTTGTCCACCCTCTAGACTTCAATGAGGTTAAGCCGTGATACCTAAGACAGATCTGCACTCGATGACACCTCGATAACAGCCGGTCCCCACACTTACACCTTGCTCTCCTTACATCAGTTTACATCATATCAGTCTGTGACGCTGGCTTTGCAACATCTTGCGTGCCTTTAGGTTCGCCGCGACCAACACTTACAATGCACTGACCACAAAAAATGGAGGCGCCGCGGCTTGAACGCTGCACCTTTCACATGCGAAGCGAACGCGCTACCAACTGAGCTACGCCACATGCACGACCAAACTGCGCTATTCCCCATTCTTTGCGACTCTGATGCGCACGGACACGATGGTTGGTTGGTTTGTAGCGGTGAAGGGAGCAGAGTACAAAGGCGCGGACACGTTCATATACACAAACGTTCCAAGTAGTTTCGATGCTCTGGTATTACAAATGCAAATTCCGTCTGTTTTTAACGTCTTAAATTGAAAGAGCCGTCACAAATTGCTCCGTTTTCGCTCCTTATCGACAATCATACAGCACCTGAGGTAACAAACACATCTCGAGCCCCATTGTGCACTCCATTATTCATGCCAACTCAGTGCCTCGCTCTTTACTACTGTGTACTAATCTTGTCCTCCAACTGCAAAACCCTGGGCCACAACAAGTTTCCGCGTCTCCATTGCACTGCGCATACAACAAAACGCTCCCCAACCTTGGCACTCACCCACGCAGCCGACTTTTCCGACTTTCCACGACGCTCACGCAACGCTCACGCTAGTGACAGCATTATTTATAGTTCGACGTCGCGCCAAAGCGAATGAGCACATTTCGCCTACGGCTTAGGCCGCCCTCCTAGTGTGGCTGCTCGGTGTCTGCAGGCAGCGAGGGTCTGCTAGCTTCCTGTGTTCGCACCTATGTCACCTGTGCTTGCTTGTCAGAGACAGACTATCGCAAAACATACAACTCACTCCATGAATTGATTGCTACGGCATCTGTTATCAGCAGTCACAACTAGCAACACCAGTAGCAGCCGACTGCACGCAAAGAATAGGAATGTGCAGTGGGATTTACGTGAACTCGGCGCAACGCAGATCTTTCCGGCATAGGCTTGAGAATCTTACGGGAACACTTGTACTGTTTCTAAATAAAGTGTAGGCGTGGGAGGAGGGTGCTTCCCGCGCACTAATAACAGCACGCTTGCCAATTGTGGATGCTAATCATTCGCTTGTATCTTCCTAGACACATCTGCAGGCTGAGAATTATTCCACTTGCATGGCAAGGTGCGCATGTAGGTGTGTTAAAAATTCTGGAGGCACCGGGTATTGATCCCAGTACCTCTCGCATACTTAGCTAGCGCTCTACCACCTGAGCTACGCCCGCCCCCCCGAAGACTAATGGTGCTACAAACAGCCATATAGACGACACAGACCCTTGCACTCCCATTATTCAGCAGACAAACACTACTCTCTATGTATCCGTTAGGGTGTCTTTCAGGTTTCGTGCATTCTGTATCGAATCGTAGTTGGCCACAATGAAAGTGGCACGTATAACGTCGAAAATAGAGTTCGGACACCGCTCTGAGTAAGTCGAACGTGTTGTCCACCCTCTAGACTTCAATGAGGTTAAGCCGTGATACCTAAGACAGATCTGCACTCGATGACACCTCGATAACAGCCGGTCCCCACACTTACACCTTGCTCTCCTTACATCAGTTTACATCATATCAGTCTGTGACGCTGGCTTTGCAACATCTTGCGTGCCTTTAGGTTCGCCGCGACCAACACTTACAATGCACTGACCGCAAAAAATGGAGGCGCCGCGGCTTGAACGCTGCACCTTTCACATGCGAAGCGAACGCGCTACCAACTGAGCTACGCCACATGCACGACCAAACTGCGCTATTCCCCATTCTTTGCGACTCTGATGCGCACGGACACGATGGTTGGTTGGTTTGTAGCGGTGAAGGGAGCAGAGTACAAAGGCGCGGACACGTTCATATACACAAACGTTCCAAGTAGTTTCGATGCTCTGGTATTACAAATGCAAATTCCGTCTGTTTTTAACGTCTTAAATTGAAAGAGCCGTCACAAATTGCTCCGTTTTCGCTCCTTATCGACAATCATACAGCACCTGAGGTAACAAACACATCTCGAGCCCCATTGTGCACTCCATTATTCATGCCAACTCAGTGCCTCGCTCTTTACTACTGTGTACTAATCTTGTCCTCCAACTGCAAAACCCTGGGCCACAACAAGTTTCCGCGTCTCCATTGCACTGCGCATACAACAAAACGCTCCCCAACCTTGGCACTCACCCACGCAGCCGACTTTTCCGACTTTCCACGACGCTCACGCTAGTGACAGCATTATTTATAGTTCGACGTCGCGCCAAAGCGAATGAGCACATTTCGCCTACGGCTTAGGCCGCCCTCCTAGTGTGGCTGCTCGGTGTCTGCAGGCAGCGAGGGTCTGCTAGCTTCCTGTGTTCGCACCTATGTCACCTGTGCTTGCTTGTCAGAGACAGACTATCGCAAAACATACAACTCACTCCATGAATTGATTGCTACGGCATCTGTTATCAGCAGTCACAACTAGCAACACCAGTAGCAGCCGACTGCACGCAAAGAATAGGAATGTGCAGTGGGATTTACGTGAACTCGGCGCAACGCAGATCTTTCCGGCATAGGCTTGAGAATCTTACGGGAACACTTGTACTGTTTCTAAATAAAGTGTAGGCGTGGGAGGAGGGTGCTTCCCGCGCACTAATAACAGCACGCTTGCCAATTGTGGATGCTAATCATTCGCTTGTATCTTCCTAGACACATCTGCAGGCTGAGAATTATTCCACTTGCATGGCAAGGTGCGCATGTAGGTGTGTTAAAAATTCTGGAGGCACCGGGTATTGATCCCAGTACCTCTCGCATACTTAGCTAGCGCTCTACCACCTGAGCTACGCCCGCCCCCCCGAAGACTAATGGTGCTACAAACAGCCATATAGACGACACAGACCCTTGCACTCCCATTATTCAGCAGACAAACACTACTCTCTATGTATCCGTTAGGGTGTCTTTCAGGTTTCGTGCATTCTGTATCGAATCGTAGTTGGCCACAATGAAAGTGGCACGTATAACGTCGAAAATAGAGTTCGGACACCGCTCTGAGTAAGTCGAACGTGTTGTCCACCCTCTAGACTTCAATGAGGTTAAGCCGTGATACCTAAGACAGATCTGCACTCGATGACACCTCGATAACAGCCGGTCCCCACACTTACACCTTGCTCTCCTTACATCAGTTTACATCATATCAGTCTGTGACGCTGGCTTTGCAACATCTTGCGTGCCTTTAGGTTCGCCGCGACCAACACTTACAATGCACTGACCGCAAAAAATGGAGGCGCCGCGGCTTGAACGCTGCACCTTTCACATGCGAAGCGAACGCGCTACCAACTGAGCTACGCCACATGCACGACCAAACTGCGCTATTCCCCATTCTTTGCGACTCTGATGCGCACGGACACGATGGTTGGTTGGTTTGTAGCGGTGAAGGGAGCAGAGTACAAAGGCGCGGACACGTTCATATACACAAACGTTCCAAGTAGTTTCGATGCTCTGGTATTACAAATGCAAATTCCGTCTGTTTTTAACGTCTTAAATTGAAAGAGCCGTCACAAATTGCTCCGTTTTCGCTCCTTATCGACAATCATACAGCACCTGAGGTAACAAACACATCTCGAGCCCCATTGTGCACTCCATTATTCATGCCAACTCAGTGCCTCGCTCTTTACTACTGTGTACTAATCTTGTCCTCCAACTGCAAAACCCTGGGCCACAACAAGTTTCCGCGTCTCCATTGCACTGCGCATACAACAAAACGCTCCCCAACCTTGGCACTCACCCACGCAGCCGACTTTTCCGACTTTCCACGACGCTCACGCAACGCTCACGCTAGTGACAGCATTATTTATAGTTCGACGTCGCGCCAAAGCGAATGAGCACATTTCGCCTACGGCTTAGGCCGCCCTCCTAGTGTGGCTGCTCGGTGTCTGCAGGCAGCGAGGGTCTGCTAGCTTCCTGTGTTCGCACCTATGTCACCTGTGCTTGCTTGTCAGAGACAGACTATCGCAAAACATACAACTCACTCCATGAATTGATTGCTACGGCATCTGTTATCAGCAGTCACAACTAGCAACACCAGTAGCAGCCGACTGCACGCAAAGAATAGGAATGTGCAGTGGGATTTACGTGAACTCGGCGCAACGCAGATCTTTCCGGCATAGGCTTGAGAATCTTACGGGAACACTTGTACTGTTTCTAAATAAAGTGTAGGCGTGGGAGGAGGGTGCTTCCCGCGCACTAATAACAGCACGCTTGCCAATTGTGGATGCTAATCATTCGCTTGTATCTTCCTAGACACATCTGCAGGCTGAGAATTATTCCACTTGCATGGCAAGGTGCGCATGTAGGTGTGTTAAAAATTCTGGAGGCACCGGGTATTGATCCCAGTACCTCTCGCATACTTAGCTAGCGCTCTACCACCTGAGCTACGCCCGCCCCCCCGAAGACTAATGGTGCTACAAACAGCCATATAGACGACACAGACCCTTGCACTCCCATTATTCAGCAGACAAACACTACTCTCTATGTATCCGTTAGGGTGTCTTTCAGGTTTCGTGCATTCTGTATCGAATCGTAGTTGGCCACAATGAAAGTGGCACGTATAACGTCGAAAATAGAGTTCGGACACCGCTCTGAGTAAGTCGAACGTGTTGTCCACCCTCTAGACTTCAATGAGGTTAAGCCGTGATACCTAAGACAGATCTGCACTCGATGACACCTCGATAACAGCCGGTCCCCACACTTACACCTTGCTCTCCTTACATCAGTTTACATCATATCAGTCTGTGACGCTGGCTTTGCAACATCTTGCGTGCCTTTAGGTTCGCCGCGACCAACACTTACAATGCACTGACCACAAAAAATGGAGGCGCCGCGGCTTGAACGCTGCACCTTTCACATGCGAAGCGAACGCGCTACCAACTGAGCTACGCCACATGCACGACCAAACTGCGCTATTCCCCATTCTTTGCGACTCTGATGCGCACGGACACGATGGTTGGTTGGTTTGTAGCGGTGAAGGGAGCAGAGTACAAAGGCGCGGACACGTTCATATACACAAACGTTCCAAGTAGTTTCGATGCTCTGGTATTACAAATGCAAATTCCGTCTGTTTTTAACGTCTTAAATTGAAAGAGCCGTCACAAATTGCTCCGTTTTCGCTCCTTATCGACAATCATACAGCACCTGAGGTAACAAACACATCTCGAGCCCCATTGTGCACTCCATTATTCATGCCAACTCAGTGCCTCGCTCTTTACTACTGTGTACTAATCTTGTCCTCCAACTGCAAAACCCTGGGCCACAACAAGTTTCCGCGTCTCCATTGCACTGCGCATACAACAAAACGCTCCCCAACCTTGGCACTCACCCACGCAGCCGACTTTTCCGACTTTCCACGACGCTCACGCAACGCTCACGCTAGTGACAGCATTATTTATAGTTCGACGTCGCGCCAAAGCGAATGAGCACATTTCGCCTACGGCTTAGGCCGCCCTCCTAGTGTGGCTGCTCGGTGTCTGCAGGCAGCGAGGGTCTGCTAGCTTCCTGTGTTCGCACCTATGTCACCTGTGCTTGCTTGTCAGAGACAGACTATCGCAAAACATACAACTCACTCCATGAATTGATTGCTACGGCATCTGTTATCAGCAGTCACAACTAGCAACACCAGTAGCAGCCGACTGCACGCAAAGAATAGGAATGTGCAGTGGGATTTACGTGAACTCGGCGCAACGCAGATCTTTCCGGCATAGGCTTGAGAATCTTACGGGAACACTTGTACTGTTTCTAAATAAAGTGTAGGCGTGGGAGGAGGGTGCTTCCCGCGCACTAATAACAGCACGCTTGCCAATTGTGGATGCTAATCATTCGCTTGTATCTTCCTAGACACATCTGCAGGCTGAGAATTATTCCACTTGCATGGCAAGGTGCGCATGTAGGTGTGTTAAAAATTCTGGAGGCACCGGGTATTGATCCCAGTACCTCTCGCATACTTAGCTAGCGCTCTACCACCTGAGCTACGCCCGCCCCCCCGAAGACTAATGGTGCTACAAACAGCCATATAGACGACACAGACCCTTGCACTCCCATTATTCAGCAGACAAACACTACTCTCTATGTATCCGTTAGGGTGTCTTTCAGGTTTCGTGCATTCTGTATCGAATCGTAGTTGGCCACAATGAAAGTGGCACGTATAACGTCGAAAATAGAGTTCGGACACCGCTCTGAGTAAGTCGAACGTGTTGTCCACCCTCTAGACTTCAATGAGGTTAAGCCGTGATACCTAAGACAGATCTGCACTCGATGACACCTCGATAACAGCCGGTCCCCACACTTACACCTTGCTCTCCTTACATCAGTTTACATCATATCAGTCTGTGACGCTGGCTTTGCAACATCTTGCGTGCCTTTAGGTTCGCCGCGACCAACACTTACAATGCACTGACCGCAAAAAATGGAGGCGCCGCGGCTTGAACGCTGCACCTTTCACATGCGAAGCGAACGCGCTACCAACTGAGCTACGCCACATGCACGACCAAACTGCGCTATTCCCCATTCTTTGCGACTCTGATGCGCACGGACACGATGGTTGGTTGGTTTGTAGCGGTGAAGGGAGCAGAGTACAAAGGCGCGGACACGTTCATATACACAAACGTTCCAAGTAGTTTCGATGCTCTGGTATTACAAATGCAAATTCCGTCTGTTTTTAACGTCTTAAATTGAAAGAGCCGTCACAAATTGCTCCGTTTTCGCTCCTTATCGACAATCATACAGCACCTGAGGTAACAAACACATCTCGAGCCCCATTGTGCACTCCATTATTCATGCCAACTCAGTGCCTCGCTCTTTACTACTGTGTACTAATCTTGTCCTCCAACTGCAAAACCCTGGGCCACAACAAGTTTCCGCGTCTCCATTGCACTGCGCATACAACAAAACGCTCCCCAACCTTGGCACTCACCCACGCAGCCGACTTTTCCGACTTTCCACGACGCTCACGCTAGTGACAGCATTATTTATAGTTCGACGTCGCGCCAAAGCGAATGAGCACATTTCGCCTACGGCTTAGGCCGCCCTCCTAGTGTGGCTGCTCGGTGTCTGCAGGCAGCGAGGGTCTGCTAGCTTCCTGTGTTCGCACCTATGTCACCTGTGCTTGCTTGTCAGAGACAGACTATCGCAAAACATACAACTCACTCCATGAATTGATTGCTACGGCATCTGTTATCAGCAGTCACAACTAGCAACACCAGTAGCAGCCGACTGCACGCAAAGAATAGGAATGTGCAGTGGGATTTACGTGAACTCGGCGCAACGCAGATCTTTCCGGCATAGGCTTGAGAATCTTACGGGAACACTTGTACTGTTTCTAAATAAAGTGTAGGCGTGGGAGGAGGGTGCTTCCCGCGCACTAATAACAGCACGCTTGCCAATTGTGGATGCTAATCATTCGCTTGTATCTTCCTAGACACATCTGCAGGCTGAGAATTATTCCACTTGCATGGCAAGGTGCGCATGTAGGTGTGTTAAAAATTCTGGAGGCACCGGGTATTGATCCCAGTACCTCTCGCATACTTAGCTAGCGCTCTACCACCTGAGCTACGCCCGCCCCCCCGAAGACTAATGGTGCTACAAACAGCCATATAGACGACACAGACCCTTGCACTCCCATTATTCAGCAGACAAACACTACTCTCTATGTATCCGTTAGGGTGTCTTTCAGGTTTCGTGCATTCTGTATCGAATCGTAGTTGGCCACAATGAAAGTGGCACGTATAACGTCGAAAATAGAGTTCGGACACCGCTCTGAGTAAGTCGAACGTGTTGTCCACCCTCTAGACTTCAATGAGGTTAAGCCGTGATACCTAAGACAGATCTGCACTCGATGACACCTCGATAACAGCCGGTCCCCACACTTACACCTTGCTCTCCTTACATCAGTTTACATCATATCAGTCTGTGACGCTGGCTTTGCAACATCTTGCGTGCCTTTAGGTTCGCCGCGACCAACACTTACAATGCACTGACCGCAAAAAATGGAGGCGCCGCGGCTTGAACGCTGCACCTTTCACATGCGAAGCGAACGCGCTACCAACTGAGCTACGCCACATGCACGACCAAACTGCGCTATTCCCCATTCTTTGCGACTCTGATGCGCACGGACACGATGGTTGGTTGGTTTGTAGCGGTGAAGGGAGCAGAGTACAAAGGCGCGGACACGTTCATATACACAAACGTTCCAAGTAGTTTCGATGCTCTGGTATTACAAATGCAAATTCCGTCTGTTTTTAACGTCTTAAATTGAAAGAGCCGTCACAAATTGCTCCGTTTTCGCTCCTTATCGACAATCATACAGCACCTGAGGTAACAAACACATCTCGAGCCCCATTGTGCACTCCATTATTCATGCCAACTCAGTGCCTCGCTCTTTACTACTGTGTACTAATCTTGTCCTCCAACTGCAAAACCCTGGGCCACAACAAGTTTCCGCGTCTCCATTGCACTGCGCATACAACAAAACGCTCCCCAACCTTGGCACTCACCCACGCAGCCGACTTTTCCGACTTTCCACGACGCTCACGCAACGCTCACGCTAGTGACAGCATTATTTATAGTTCGACGTCGCGCCAAAGCGAATGAGCACATTTC
The DNA here is from genome assembly GCF_023897955.1 of Schistocerca gregaria. Taxonomy (NCBI): domain Eukaryota; kingdom Metazoa; phylum Arthropoda; class Insecta; order Orthoptera; family Acrididae; genus Schistocerca; species Schistocerca gregaria. The sequence continues at coordinate 34,628,938 of NC_064922.1, read as the reverse complement.
GCCTACGGCTTAGGCCGCCCTCCTAGTGTGGCTGCTCGGTGTCTGCAGGCAGCGAGGGTCTGCTAGCTTCCTGTGTTCGCACCTATGTCACCTGTGCTTGCTTGTCAGAGACAGACTATCGCAAAACATACAACTCACTCCATGAATTGATTGCTACGGCATCTGTTATCAGCAGTCACAACTAGCAACACCAGTAGCAGCCGACTGCACGCAAAGAATAGGAATGTGCAGTGGGATTTACGTGAACTCGGCGCAACGCAGATCTTTCCGGCATAGGCTTGAGAATCTTACGGGAACACTTGTACTGTTTCTAAATAAAGTGTAGGCGTGGGAGGAGGGTGCTTCCCGCGCACTAATAACAGCACGCTTGCCAATTGTGGATGCTAATCATTCGCTTGTATCTTCCTAGACACATCTGCAGGCTGAGAATTATTCCACTTGCATGGCAAGGTGCGCATGTAGGTGTGTTAAAAATTCTGGAGGCACCGGGTATTGATCCCAGTACCTCTCGCATACTTAGCTAGCGCTCTACCACCTGAGCTACGCCCGCCCCCCCGAAGACTAATGGTGCTACAAACAGCCATATAGACGACACAGACCCTTGCACTCCCATTATTCAGCAGACAAACACTACTCTCTATGTATCCGTTAGGGTGTCTTTCAGGTTTCGTGCATTCTGTATCGAATCGTAGTTGGCCACAATGAAAGTGGCACGTATAACGTCGAAAATAGAGTTCGGACACCGCTCTGAGTAAGTCGAACGTGTTGTCCACCCTCTAGACTTCAATGAGGTTAAGCCGTGATACCTAAGACAGATCTGCACTCGATGACACCTCGATAACAGCCGGTCCCCACACTTACACCTTGCTCTCCTTACATCAGTTTACATCATATCAGTCTGTGACGCTGGCTTTGCAACATCTTGCGTGCCTTTAGGTTCGCCGCGACCAACACTTACATGCACTGACCGCAAAAAATGGAGGCGCCGCGGCTTGAACGCTGCACCTTTCACATGCGAAGCGAACGCGCTACCAACTGAGCTACGCCACATGCACGACCAAACTGCGCTATTCCCCATTCTTTGCGACTCTGATGCGCACGGACACGATGGTTGGTTGGTTTGTAGCGGTGAAGGGAGCAGAGTACAAAGGCGCGGACACGTTCATATACACAAACGTTCCAAGTAGTTTCGATGCTCTGGTATTACAAATGCAAATTCCGTCTGTTTTTAACGTCTTAAATTGAAAGAGCCGTCACAAATTGCTCCGTTTTCGCTCCTTATCGACAATCATACAGCACCTGAGGTAACAAACACATCTCGAGCCCCATTGTGCACTCCATTATTCATGCCAACTCAGTGCCTCGCTCTTTACTACTGTGTACTAATCTTGTCCTCCAACTGCAAAACCCTGGGCCACAACAAGTTTCCGCGTCTCCATTGCACTGCGCATACAACAAAACGCTCCCCAACCTTGGCACTCACCCACGCAGCCGACTTTTCCGACTTTCCACGACGCTCACGCAACGCTCACGCTAGTGACAGCATTATTTATAGTTCGACGTCGCGCCAAAGCGAATGAGCACATTTCGCCTACGGCTTAGGCCGCCCTCCTAGTGTGGCTGCTCGGTGTCTGCAGGCAGCGAGGGTCTGCTAGCTTCCTGTGTTCGCACCTATGTCACCTGTGCTTGCTTGTCAGAGACAGACTATCGCAAAACATACAACTCACTCCATGAATTGATTGCTACGGCATCTGTTATCAGCAGTCACAACTAGCAACACCAGTAGCAGCCGACTGCACGCAAAGAATAGGAATGTGCAGTGGGATTTACGTGAACTCGGCGCAACGCAGATCTTTCCGGCATAGGCTTGAGAATCTTACGGGAACACTTGTACTGTTTCTAAATAAAGTGTAGGCGTGGGAGGAGGGTGCTTCCCGCGCACTAATAACAGCACGCTTGCCAATTGTGGATGCTAATCATTCGCTTGTATCTTCCTAGACACATCTGCAGGCTGAGAATTATTCCACTTGCATGGCAAGGTGCGCATGTAGGTGTGTTAAAAATTCTGGAGGCACCGGGTATTGATCCCAGTACCTCTCGCATACTTAGCTAGCGCTCTACCACCTGAGCTACGCCCGCCCCCCCGAAGACTAATGGTGCTACAAACAGCCATATAGACGACACAGACCCTTGCACTCCCATTATTCAGCAGACAAACACTACTCTCTATGTATCCGTTAGGGTGTCTTTCAGGTTTCGTGCATTCTGTATCGAATCGTAGTTGGCCACAATGAAAGTGGCACGTATAACGTCGAAAATAGAGTTCGGACACCGCTCTGAGTAAGTCGAACGTGTTGTCCACCCTCTAGACTTCAATGAGGTTAAGCCGTGATACCTAAGACAGATCTGCACTCGATGACACCTCGATAACAGCCGGTCCCCACACTTACACCTTGCTCTCCTTACATCAGTTTACATCATATCAGTCTGTGACGCTGGCTTTGCAACATCTTGCGTGCCTTTAGGTTCGCCGCGACCAACACTTACAATGCACTGACCACAAAAAATGGAGGCGCCGCGGCTTGAACGCTGCACCTTTCACATGCGAAGCGAACGCGCTACCAACTGAGCTACGCCACATGCACGACCAAACTGCGCTATTCCCCATTCTTTGCGACTCTGATGCGCACGGACACGATGGTTGGTTGGTTTGTAGCGGTGAAGGGAGCAGAGTACAAAGGCGCGGACACGTTCATATACACAAACGTTCCAAGTAGTTTCGATGCTCTGGTATTACAAATGCAAATTCCGTCTGTTTTTAACGTCTTAAATTGAAAGAGCCGTCACAAATTGCTCCGTTTTCGCTCCTTATCGACAATCATACAGCACCTGAGGTAACAAACACATCTCGAGCCCCATTGTGCACTCCATTATTCATGCCAACTCAGTGCCTCGCTCTTTACTACTGTGTACTAATCTTGTCCTCCAACTGCAAAACCCTGGGCCACAACAAGTTTCCGCGTCTCCATTGCACTGCGCATACAACAAAACGCTCCCCAACCTTGGCACTCACCCACGCAGCCGACTTTTCCGACTTTCCACGACGCTCACGCAACGCTCACGCTAGTGACAGCATTATTTATAGTTCGACGTCGCGCCAAAGCGAATGAGCACATTTCGCCTACGGCTTAGGCCGCCCTCCTAGTGTGGCTGCTCGGTGTCTGCAGGCAGCGAGGGTCTGCTAGCTTCCTGTGTTCGCACCTATGTCACCTGTGCTTGCTTGTCAGAGACAGACTATCGCAAAACATACAACTCACTCCATGAATTGATTGCTACGGCATCTGTTATCAGCAGTCACAACTAGCAACACCAGTAGCAGCCGACTGCACGCAAAGAATAGGAATGTGCAGTGGGATTTACGTGAACTCGGCGCAACGCAGATCTTTCCGGCATAGGCTTGAGAATCTTACGGGAACACTTGTACTGTTTCTAAATAAAGTGTAGGCGTGGGAGGAGGGTGCTTCCCGCGCACTAATAACAGCACGCTTGCCAATTGTGGATGCTAATCATTCGCTTGTATCTTCCTAGACACATCTGCAGGCTGAGAATTATTCCACTTGCATGGCAAGGTGCGCATGTAGGTGTGTTAAAAATTCTGGAGGCACCGGGTATTGATCCCAGTACCTCTCGCATACTTAGCTAGCGCTCTACCACCTGAGCTACGCCCGCCCCCCCGAAGACTAATGGTGCTACAAACAGCCATATAGACGACACAGACCCTTGCACTCCCATTATTCAGCAGACAAACACTACTCTCTATGTATCCGTTAGGGTGTCTTTCAGGTTTCGTGCATTCTGTATCGAATCGTAGTTGGCCACAATGAAAGTGGCACGTATAACGTCGAAAATAGAGTTCGGACACCGCTCTGAGTAAGTCGAACGTGTTGTCCACCCTCTAGACTTCAATGAGGTTAAGCCGTGATACCTAAGACAGATCTGCACTCGATGACACCTCGATAACAGCCGGTCCCCACACTTACACCTTGCTCTCCTTACATCAGTTTACATCATATCAGTCTGTGACGCTGGCTTTGCAACATCTTGCGTGCCTTTAGGTTCGCCGCGACCAACACTTACAATGCACTGACCGCAAAAAATGGAGGCGCCGCGGCTTGAACGCTGCACCTTTCACATGCGAAGCGAACGCGCTACCAACTGAGCTACGCCACATGCACGACCAAACTGCGCTATTCCCCATTCTTTGCGACTCTGATGCGCACGGACACGATGGTTGGTTGGTTTGTAGCGGTGAAGGGAGCAGAGTACAAAGGCGCGGACACGTTCATATACACAAACGTTCCAAGTAGTTTCGATGCTCTGGTATTACAAATGCAAATTCCGTCTGTTTTTAACGTCTTAAATTGAAAGAGCCGTCACAAATTGCTCCGTTTTCGCTCCTTATCGACAATCATACAGCACCTGAGGTAACAAACACATCTCGAGCCCCATTGTGCACTCCATTATTCATGCCAACTCAGTGCCTCGCTCTTTACTACTGTGTACTAATCTTGTCCTCCAACTGCAAAACCCTGGGCCACAACAAGTTTCCGCGTCTCCATTGCACTGCGCATACAACAAAACGCTCCCCAACCTTGGCACTCACCCACGCAGCCGACTTTTCCGACTTTCCACGACGCTCACGCAACGCTCACGCTAGTGACAGCATTATTTATAGTTCGACGTCGCGCCAAAGCGAATGAGCACATTTCGCCTACGGCTTAGGCCGCCCTCCTAGTGTGGCTGCTCGGTGTCTGCAGGCAGCGAGGGTCTGCTAGCTTCCTGTGTTCGCACCTATGTCACCTGTGCTTGCTTGTCAGAGACAGACTATCGCAAAACATACAACTCACTCCATGAATTGATTGCTACGGCATCTGTTATCAGCAGTCACAACTAGCAACACCAGTAGCAGCCGACTGCACGCAAAGAATAGGAATGTGCAGTGGGATTTACGTGAACTCGGCGCAACGCAGATCTTTCCGGCATAGGCTTGAGAATCTTACGGGAACACTTGTACTGTTTCTAAATAAAGTGTAGGCGTGGGAGGAGGGTGCTTCCCGCGCACTAATAACAGCACGCTTGCCAATTGTGGATGCTAATCATTCGCTTGTATCTTCCTAGACACATCTGCAGGCTGAGAATTATTCCACTTGCATGGCAAGGTGCGCATGTAGGTGTGTTAAAAATTCTGGAGGCACCGGGTATTGATCCCAGTACCTCTCGCATACTTAGCTAGCGCTCTACCACCTGAGCTACGCCCGCCCCCCCGAAGACTAATGGTGCTACAAACAGCCATATAGACGACACAGACCCTTGCACTCCCATTATTCAGCAGACAAACACTACTCTCTATGTATCCGTTAGGGTGTCTTTCAGGTTTCGTGCATTCTGTATCGAATCGTAGTTGGCCACAATGAAAGTGGCACGTATAACGTCGAAAATAGAGTTCGGACACCGCTCTGAGTAAGTCGAACGTGTTGTCCACCCTCTAGACTTCAATGAGGTTAAGCCGTGATACCTAAGACAGATCTGCACTCGATGACACCTCGATAACAGCCGGTCCCCACACTTACACCTTGCTCTCCTTACATTAGTTTACATCATATCAGTCTGTGACGCTGGCTTTGCAACATCTTGCGTGCCTTTAGGTTCGCCGCGACCAACACTTACAATGCACTGACCACAAAAAATGGAGGCGCCGCGGCTTGAACGCTGCACCTTTCACATGCGAAGCGAACGCGCTACCAACTGAGCTACGCCACATGCACGACCAAACTGCGCTATTCCCCATTCTTTGCGACTCTGATGCGCACGGACACGATGGTTGGTTGGTTTGTAGCGGTGAAGGGAGCAGAGTACAAAGGCGCGGACACGTTCATATACACAAACGTTCCAAGTAGTTTCGATGCTCTGGTATTACAAATGCAAATTCCGTCTGTTTTTAACGTCTTAAATTGAAAGAGCCGTCACAAATTGCTCCGTTTTCGCTCCTTATCGACAATCATACAGCACCTGAGGTAACAAACACATCTCGAGCCCCATTGTGCACTCCATTATTCATGCCAACTCAGTGCCTCGCTCTTTACTACTGTGTACTAATCTTGTCCTCCAACTGCAAAACCCTGGGCCACAACAAGTTTCCGCGTCTCCATTGCACTGCGCATACAACAAAACGCTCCCCAACCTTGGCACTCACCCACGCAGCCGACTTTTCCGACTTTCCACGACGCTCACGCAACGCTCACGCTAGTGACAGCATTATTTATAGTTCGACGTCGCGCCAAAGCGAATGAGCACATTTCGCCTACGGCTTAGGCCGCCCTCCTAGTGTGGCTGCTCGGTGTCTGCAGGCAGCGAGGGTCTGCTAGCTTCCTGTGTTCGCACCTATGTCACCTGTGCTTGCTTGTCAGAGACAGACTATCGCAAAACATACAACTCACTCCATGAATTGATTGCTACGGCATCTGTTATCAGCAGTCACAACTAGCAACACCAGTAGCAGCCGACTGCACGCAAAGAATAGGAATGTGCAGTGGGATTTACGTGAACTCGGCGCAACGCAGATCTTTCCGGCATAGGCTTGAGAATCTTACGGGAACACTTGTACTGTTTCTAAATAAAGTGTAGGCGTGGGAGGAGGGTGCTTCCCGCGCACTAATAACAGCACGCTTGCCAATTGTGGATGCTAATCATTCGCTTGTATCTTCCTAGACACATCTGCAGGCTGAGAATTATTCCACTTGCATGGCAAGGTGCGCATGTAGGTGTGTTAAAAATTCTGGAGGCACCGGGTATTGATCCCAGTACCTCTCGCATACTTAGCTAGCGCTCTACCACCTGAGCTACGCCCGCCCCCCCGAAGACTAATGGTGCTACAAACAGCCATATAGACGACACAGACCCTTGCACTCCCATTATTCAGCAGACAAACACTACTCTCTATGTATCCGTTAGGGTGTCTTTCAGGTTTCGTGCATTCTGTATCGAATCGTAGTTGGCCACAATGAAAGTGGCACGTATAACGTCGAAAATAGAGTTCGGACACCGCTCTGAGTAAGTCGAACGTGTTGTCCACCCTCTAGACTTCAATGAGGTTAAGCCGTGATACCTAAGACAGATCTGCACTCGATGACACCTCGATAACAGCCGGTCCCCACACTTACACCTTGCTCTCCTTACATCAGTTTACATCATATCAGTCTGTGACGCTGGCTTTGCAACATCTTGCGTGCCTTTAGGTTCGCCGCGACCAACACTTACAATGCACTGACCACAAAAAATGGAGGCGCCGCGGCTTGAACGCTGCACCTTTCACATGCGAAGCGAACGCGCTACCAACTGAGCTACGCCACATGCACGACCAAACTGCGCTATTCCCCATTCTTTGCGACTCTGATGCGCACGGACACGATGGTTGGTTGGTTTGTAGCGGTGAAGGGAGCAGAGTACAAAGGCGCGGACACGTTCATATACACAAACGTTCCAAGTAGTTTCGATGCTCTGGTATTACAAATGCAAATTCCGTCTGTTTTTAACGTCTTAAATTGAAAGAGCCGTCACAAATTGCTCCGTTTTCGCTCCTTATCGACAATCATACAGCACCTGAGGTAACAAACACATCTCGAGCCCCATTGTGCACTCCATTATTCATGCCAACTCAGTGCCTCGCTCTTTACTACTGTGTACTAATCTTGTCCTCCAACTGCAAAACCCTGGGCCACAACAAGTTTCCGCGTCTCCATTGCACTGCGCATACAACAAAACGCTCCCCAACCTTGGCACTCACCCACGCAGCCGACTTTTCCGACTTTCCACGACGCTCACGCAACGCTCACGCTAGTGACAGCATTATTTATAGTTCGACGTCGCGCCAAAGCGAATGAGCACATTTCGCCTACGGCTTAGGCCGCCCTCCTAGTGTGGGTGCTCGGTGTCTGCAGGCAGCGAGGGTCTGCTAGCTTCCTGTGTTCGCACCTATGTCACCTGTGCTTGCTTGTCAGAGACAGACTATCGCAAAACATACAACTCACTCCATGAATTGATTGCTACGGCATCTGTTATCAGCAGTCACAACTAGCAACACCAGTAGCAGCCGACTGCACGCAAAGAATAGGAATGTGCAGTGGGATTTACGTGAACTCGGCGCAACGCAGATCTTTCCGGCATAGGCTTGAGAATCTTACGGGAACACTTGTACTGTTTCTAAATAAAGTGTAGGCGTGGGAGGAGGGTGCTTCCCGCGCACTAATAACAGCACGCTTGCCAATTGTGGATGCTAATCATTCGCTTGTATCTTCCTAGACACATCTGCAGGCTGAGAATTATTCCACTTGCATGGCAAGGTGCGCATGTAGGTGTGTTAAAAATTCTGGAGGCACCGGGTATTGATCCCAGTACCTCTCGCATACTTAGCTAGCGCTCTACCACCTGAGCTACGCCCGCCCCCCCCGAAGACTAATGGTGCTACAAACAGCCATATAGACGACACAGACCCTTGCACTCCCATTATTCAGCAGACAAACACTGCTCTCTATGTATCCGTTAGGGTGTCTTTCAGGTTTCGTGCATTCTGTATCGAATCGTAGTTGGCCACAATGAAAGTGGCACGTATAACGTCGAAAATAGAGTTCGGACACCGCTCTGAGTAAGTCGAACGTGTTGTCCACCCTCTAGACTTCAATGAGGTTAAGCCGTGATACCTAAGACAGATCTGCACTCGATGACACCTCGATAACAGCCGGTCCCCACACTTACACCTTGCTCTCCTTACATCAGTTTACATCATATCAGTCTGTGACGCTGGCTTTGCAACATCTTGCGTGCCTTTAGGTTCGCCGCGACCAACACTTACAATGCACTGACCACAAAAAATGGAGGCGCCGCGGCTTGAACGCTGCACCTTTCACATGCGAAGCGAACGCGCTACCAACTGAGCTACGCCACATGCACGACCAAACTGCGCTATTCCCCATTCTTTGCGACTCTGATGCGCACGGACACGATGGTTGGTTGGTTTGTAGCGGTGAAGGGAGCAGAGTACAAAGGCGCGGACACGTTCATATACACAAACGTTCCAAGTAGTTTCGATGCTCTGGTATTACAAATGCAAATTCCGTCTGTTTTTAACGTCTTAAATTGAAAGAGCCGTCACAAATTGCTCCGTTTTCGCTCCTTATCGACAATCATACAGCACCTGAGGTAACAAACACATCTCGAGCCCCATTGTGCACTCCATTATTCATGCCAACTCAGTGCCTCGCTCTTTACTACTGTGTACTAATCTTGTCCTCCAACTGCAAAACCCTGGGCCACAACAAGTTTCCGCGTCTCCATTGCACTGCGCATACAACAAAACGCTCCCCAACCTTGGCACTCACCCACGCAGCCGACTTTTCCGACTTTCCACGACGCTCACGCAACGCTCACGCTAGTGACAGCATTATTTATAGTTCGACGTCGCGCCAAAGCGAATGAGCACATTTCGCCTACGGCTTAGGCCGCCCTCCTAGTGTGGCTGCTCGGTGTCTGCAGGCAGCGAGGGTCTGCTAGCTTCCTGTGTTCGCACCTATGTCACCTGTGCTTGCTTGTCAGAGACAGACTATCGCAAAACATACAACTCACTCCATGAATTGATTGCTACGGCATCTGTTATCAGCAGTCACAACTAGCAACACCAGTAGCAGCCGACTGCACGCAAAGAATAGGAATGTGCAGTGGGATTTACGTGAACTCGGCGCAACGCAGATCTTTCCGGCATAGGCTTGAGAATCTTACGGGAACACTTGTACTGTTTCTAAATAAAGTGTAGGCGTGGGAGGAGGGTGCTTCCCGCGCACTAATAACAGCACGCTTGCCAATTGTGGATGCTAATCATTCGCTTGTATCTTCCTAGACACATCTGCAGGCTGAGAATTATTCCACTTGCATGGCAAGGTGCGCATGTAGGTGTGTTAAAAATTCTGGAGGCACCGGGTATTGATCCCAGTACCTCTCGCATACTTAGCTAGCGCTCTACCACCTGAGCTACGCCCGCCCCCCCCGAAGACTAATGGTGCTACAAACAGCCATATAGACGACACAGACCCTTGCACTCCCATTATTCAGCAGACAAACACTGCTCTCTATGTATCCGTTAGGGTGTCTTTCAGGTTTCGTGCATTCTGTATCGAATCGTAGTTGGCCACAATGAAAGTGGCACGTATAACGTCGAAAATAGAGTTCGGACACCGCTCTGAGTAAGTCGAACGTGTTGTCCACCCTCTAGACTTCAATGAGGTTAAGCCGTGATACCTAAGACAGATCTGCACTCGATGACACCTCGATAACAGCCGGTCCCCACACTTACACCTTGCTCTCCTTACATTAGTTTACATCATATCAGTCTGTGACGCTGGCTTTGCAACATCTTGCGTGCCTTTAGGTTCGCCGCGACCAACACTTACAATGCACTGACCACAAAAAATGGAGGCGCCGCGGCTTGAACGCTGCACCTTTCACATGCGAAGCGAACGCGCTACCAACTGAGCTACGCCACATGCACGACCAAACTGCGCTATTCCCCATTCTTTGCGACTCTGATGCGCACGGACACGATGGTTGGTTGGTTTGTAGCGGTGAAGGGAGCAGAGTACAAAGGCGCGGACACGTTCATATACACAAACGTTCCAAGTAGTTTCGATGCTCTGGTATTACAAATGCAAATTCCGTCTGTTTTTAACGTCTTAAATTGAAAGAGCCGTCACAAATTGCTCCGTTTTCGCTCCTTATCGACAATCATACAGCACCTGAGGTAACAAACACATCTCGAGCCCCATTGTGCACTCCATTATTCATGCCAACTCAGTGCCTCGCTCTTTACTACTGTGTACTAATCTTGTCCTCCAACTGCAAAACCCTGGGCCACAACAAGTTTCCGCGTCTCCATTGCACTGCGCATACAACAAAACGCTCCCCAACCTTGGCACTCACCCACGCAGCCGACTTTTCCGACTTTCCACGACGCTCACGCAACGCTCACGCTAGTGACAGCATTATTTATAGTTCGACGTCGCGCCAAAGCGAATGAGCACATTTCGCCTACGGCTTAGGCCGCCCTCCTAGTGTGGCTGCTCGGTGTCTGCAGGCAGCGAGGGTCTGCTAGCTTCCTGTGTTCGCACCTATGTCACCTGTGCTTGCTTGTCAGAGACAGACTATCGCAAAACATACAACTCACTCCATGAATTGATTGCTACGGCATCTGTTATCAGCAGTCACAACTAGCAACACCAGTAGCAGCCGACTGCACGCAAAGAATAGGAATGTGCAGTGGGATTTACGTGAACTCGGCGCAACGCAGATCTTTCCGGCATAGGCTTGAGAATCTTACGGGAACACTTGTACTGTTTCTAAATAAAGTGTAGGCGTGGGAGGAGGGTGCTTCCCGCGCACTAATAACAGCACGCTTGCCAATTGTGGATGCTAATCATTCGCTTGTATCTTCCTAGACACATCTGCAGGCTGAGAATTATTCCACTTGCATGGCAAGGTGCGCATGTAGGTGTGTTAAAAAATCTGGAGGCACCGGGTATTGATCCCAGTACCTCTCGCATACTTAGCTAGCGCTCTACCACCTGAGCTACGCCCGCCCCCCCCCCCCGAAGACTAATGGTGCTACAAACAGCCATATAGACGACACAGACCCTTGCACTCCCATTATTCAGCAGACAAACACTGCTCTCTATGTATCCGTTAGGGTGTCTTTCAGGTTTCGTGCATTCTGTATCGAATCGTAGTTGGCCACAATGAAAGTGGCACGTATAACGTCGAAAATAGAGTTCGGACACCGCTCTGAGTAAGTCGAACGTGTTGTCCACCCTCTAGACTTCAATGAGGTTAAGCCGTGATACCTAAGACAGATCTGCACTCGATGACACCTCGATAACAGCCGGTCCCCACACTTACACCTTGCTCTCCTTACATCAGTTTACATCATATCAGTCTGTGACGCTGGCTTTGCAACATCTTGCGTGCCTTTAGGTTCGCCGCGACCAACACTTACAATGCACTGACCACAAAAAATGGAGGCGCCGCGGCTTGAACGCTGCACCTTTCACATGCGAAGCGAACGCGCTACCAACTGAGCTACGCCACATGCACGACCAAACTGCGCTATTCCCCATTCTTTGCGACTCTGATGCGCACGGACACGATGGTTGGTTGGTTTGTAGCGGTGAAGGGAGCAGAGTACAAAGGCGCGGACACGTTCATATACACAAACGTTCCAAGTAGTTTCGATGCTCTGGTATTACAAATGCAAATTCCGTCTGTTTTTAACGTCTTAAATTGAAAGAGCCGTCACAAATTGCTCCGTTTTCGCTCCTTATCGACAATCATACAGCACCTGAGGTAACAAACACATCTCGAGCCCCATTGTGCACTCCATTATTCATGCCAACTCAGTGCCTCGCTCTTTACTACTGTGTACTAATCTTGTCCTCCAACTGCAAAACCCTGGGCCACAACAAGTTTCCGCGTCTCCATTGCACTGCGCATACAACAAAACGCTCCCCAACCTTGGCACTCACCCACGCAGCCGACTTTTCCGACTTTCCACGACGCTCACGCTAGTGACAGCATTATTTATAGTTCGACGTCGCGCCAAAGCGAATGAGCACATTTCGCCTACGGCTTAGGCCGCCCTCCTAGTGTGGCTGCTCGGTGTCTGCAGGCAGCGAGGGTCTGCTAGCTTCCTGTGTTCGCACCTATGTCACCTGTGCTTGCTTGTCAGAGACAGACTATCGCAAAACATACAACTCACTCCATGAATTGATTGCTACGGCATCTGTTATCAGCAGTCACAACTAGCAACACCAGTAGCAGCCGACTGCACGCAAAGAATAGGAATGTGCAGTGGGATTTACGTGAACTCGGCGCAACGCAGATCTTTCCGGCATAGGCTTGAGAATCTTACGGGAACACTTGTACTGTTTCTAAATAAAGTGTAGGCGTGGGAGGAGGGTGCTTCCCGCGCACTAATAACAGCACGCTTGCCAATTGTGGATGCTAATCATTCGCTTGTATCTTCCTAGACACATCTGCAGGCTGAGAATTATTCCACTTGCATGGCAAGGTGCGCATGTAGGTGTGTTAAAAATTCTGGAGGCACCGGGTATTGATCCCAGTACCTCTCGCATACTTAGCTAGCGCTCTACCACCTGAGCTACGCCCGCCCCCCCCCGAAGACTAATGGTGCTACAAACAGCCATATAGACGACACAGACCCTTGCACTCCCATTATTCAGCAGACAAACACTGCTCTCTATGTATCCGTTAGGGTGTCTTTCAGGTTTCGTGCATTCTGTATCGAATCGTAGTTGGCCACAATGAAAGTGGCACGTATAACGTCGAAAATAGAGTTCGGACACCGCTCTGAGTAAGTCGAACGTGTTGTCCACCCTCTAGACTTCAATGAGGTTAAGCCGTGATACCTAAGACAGATCTGCACTCGATGACACCTCGATAACAGCCGGTCCCCACACTTACACCTTGCTCTCCTTACATCAGTTTACATCATATCAGTCTGTGACGCTGGCTTTGCAACATCTTGCGTGCCTTTAGGTTCGCCGCGACCAACACTTACAATGCACTGACCACAAAAAATGGAGGCGCCGCGGCTTGAACGCTGCACCTTTCACATGCGAAGCGAACGCGCTACCAACTGAGCTACGCCACATGCACGACCAAACTGCGCTATTCCCCATTCTTTGCGACTCTGATGCGCACGGACACGATGGTTGGTTGGTTTGTAGCGGTGAAGGGAGCAGAGTACAAAGGCGCGGACACGTTCATATACACAAACGTTCCAAGTAGTTTCGATGCTCTGGTATTACAAATGCAAATTCCGTCTGTTTTTAACGTCTTAAATTGAAAGAGCCGTCACAAATTGCTCCGTTTTCGCTCCTTATCGACAATCATACAGCACCTGAGGTAACAAACACATCTCGAGCCCCATTGTGCACTCCATTATTCATGCCAACTCAGTGCCTCGCTCTTTACTACTGTGTACTAATCTTGTCCTCCAACTGCAAAACCCTGGGCCACAACAAGTTTCCGCGTCTCCATTGCACTGCGCATACAACAAAACGCTCCCCAACCTTGGCACTCACCCACGCAGCCGACTTTTCCGACTTTCCACGACGCTCACGCAACGCTCACGCTAGTGACAGCATTATTTATAGTTCGACGTCGCGCCAAAGCGAATGAGCACATTTCGCCTACGGCTTAGGCCGCCCTCCTAGTGTGGCTGCTCGGTGTCTGCAGGCAGCGAGGGTCTGCTAGCTTCCTGTGTTCGCACCTATGTCACCTGTGCTTGCTTGTCAGAGACAGACTATCGCAAAACATACAACTCACTCCATGAATTGATTGCTACGGCATCTGTTATCAGCAGTCACAACTAGCAACACCAGTAGCAGCCGACTGCACGCAAAGAATAGGAATGTGCAGTGGGATTTACGTGAACTCGGCGCAACGCAGATCTTTCCGGCATAGGCTTGAGAATCTTACGGGAACACTTGTACTGTTTCTAAATAAAGTGTAGGCGTGGGAGGAGGGTGCTTCCCGCGCACTAATAACAGCACGCTTGCCAATTGTGGATGCTAATCATTCGCTTGTATCTTCCTAGACACATCTGCAGGCTGAGAATTATTCCACTTGCATGGCAAGGTGCGCATGTAGGTGTGTTAAAAATTCTGGAGGCACCGGGTATTGATCCCAGTACCTCTCGCATACTTAGCTAGCGCTCTACCACCTGAGCTACGCCCGCCCCCCCGAAGACTAATGGTGCTACAAACAGCCATATAGACGACACAGACCCTTGCACTCCCATTATTCAGCAGACAAACACTACTCTCTATGTATCCGTTAGGGTGTCTTTCAGGTTTCGTGCATTCTGTATCGAATCGTAGTTGGCCACAATGAAAGTGGCACGTATAACGTCGAAAATAGAGTTCGGACACCGCTCTGAGTAAGTCGAACGTGTTGTCCACCCTCTAGACTTCAATGAGGTTAAGCCGTGATACCTAAGACAGATCTGCACTCGATGACACCTCGATAACAGCCGGTCCCCACACTTACACCTTGCTCTCCTTACATCAGTTTACATCATATCAGTCTGTGACGCTGGCTTTGCAACATCTTGCGTGCCTTTAGGTTCGCCGCGACCAACACTTACAATGCACTGACCACAAAAAATGGAGGCGCCGCGGCTTGAACGCTGCACCTTTCACATGCGAAGCGAACGCGCTACCAACTGAGCTACGCCACATGCACGACCAAACTGCGCTATTCCCCATTCTTTGCGACTCTGATGCGCACGGACACGATGGTTGGTTGGTTTTTAGCGGTGAAGGGAGCAGAGTACAAAGGCGCGGACACGTTCATATACACAAACGTTCCAAGTAGTTTCGATGCTCTGGTATTACAAATGCAAATTCCGTCTGTTTTTAACGTCTTAAATTGAAAGAGCCGTCACAAATTGCTCCGTTTTCGCTCCTTATCGACAATCATACAGCACCTGAGGTAACAAACACATCTCGAGCCCCATTGTGCACTCCATTATTCATGCCAACTCAGTGCCTCGCTCTTTACTACTGTGTACTAATCTTGTCCTCCAACTGCAAAACCCTGGGCCACAACAAGTTTCCGCGTCTCCATTGCACTGCGCATACAACAAAACGCTCCCCAAACTTGGCACTCACCCACGCAGCCGACTTTTCCGACTTTCCACGACGCTCACGCTAGTGACAGCATTATTTATAGTTCGACGTCGCGCCAAAGCGTATGAGCACATTTCGCCTACGGCTTAGGCCGCCCTCCTAGTGTGGCTGCTCGGTGTCTGCAGGCAGCGAGGGTCTGCTAGCTTCCTGTGTTCGCACCTATGTCACCTGTGCTTGCTTGTCAGAGACAGACTATCGCAAAACATACAACTCACTCCATGAATTGATTGCTACGGCATCTGTTATCAGCAGTCACAACTAGCAACACCAGTAGCAGCCGACTGCACGCAAAGAATAGGAATGTGCAGTGGGATTTACGTGAACTCGGCGCAACGCAGATCTTTCCGGCATAGGCTTGAGAATCTTACGGGAACACTTGTACTGTTTCTAAATAAAGTGTAGGCGTGGGAGGAGGGTGCTTCCCGCGCACTAATAACAGCACGCTTGCCAATTGTGGATGCTAATCATTCGCTTGTATCTTCCTAGACACATCTGCAGGCTGAGAATTATTCCACTTGCATGGCAAGGTGCGCATGTAGGTGTGTCAAAAATTCTGGAGGCACCGGGTATTGATCCCAGTACCTCTCGCATACTAAGCTAGCGCTCTACCACCTGAGCTACGCCCGCCCCCCCGAAGACTAATGGTGCTACAAACAGCCATATAGATGACACAGACCCTTGCACTCCCATTATTCAGCAGACAAACACTACTCTCTATGTATCCGTTAGGGTGTCTTTCAGGTTTCGTGCATTCTGTATCGAATCGTAGTTGGCCACAATGAAAGTGGCACGTATAACGTCGAAAATAGAGTTCGGACACCGCTCTGAGTAAGTCGAACGTGTTGTCCACCCTCTAGACTTCAATGAGGTTAAGCCGTGATACCTAAGACAGATCTGCACTCGATGACACCTCGATAACAGCCGGTCCCCACACTTACACCTTGCTCTCCTTACATCAGTTTACATCATATCAGTCTGTGACGCTGGCTTTGCAACATCTTGCGTGCCTTTAGGTTCGCCGCGACCAACACTTACAATGCACTGACCACAAAAAAAAGGAGGCGCCGCGGCTTGAACGCTGCACCTTTCACATGCGAAGCGAACGCGCTACCAACTGAGCTACGCCACATGCACGACCAAACTGCGCTATTCCCCATTCTTTGCGACTCTGATGCGCACGGACACGATGGTTGGTTGGTTTGTAGCGGTGAAGGGAGCAGAGTACAAAGGCGCGGACACGTTCATATACACAAACGTTCCAAGTAGTTTCGATGCTCTGGTATTACAAATGCAAATTCCGTCTGTTTTTAACGTCTTAAATTGAAAGAGCCGTCACAAATTGCTCCGTTTTCGCTCCTTATCGACAATCATACAGCACCTGAGGTAACAAACACATCTCGAGCCCCATTGTGCACTCCATTATTCATGCCAACTCAGTGCCTCGCTCTTTACTACTGTGTACTAATCTTGTCCTCCAACTGCAAAACCCTGGGCCACAACAAGTTTCCGCGTCTCCATTGCACTGCGCATACAACAAAACGCTCCCCAAACTTGGCACTCACCCACGCAGCCGACTTTTCCGACTTTCCACGACGCTCACGCTAGTGACAGCATTATTTATAGTTCGACGTCGCGCCAAAGCGTATGAGCACATTTCGCCTACGGCTTAGGCCGCCCTCCTAGTGTGGCTGCTCGGTGTCTGCAGGCAGCGAGGGTCTGCTAGCTTCCTGTGTTCGCACCTATGTCACCTGTGCTTGCTTGTCAGAGACAGACTATCGCAAAACATACAACTCACTCCATGAATTGATTGCTACGGCATCTGTTATCAGCAGTCACAACTAGCAACACCAGTAGCAGCCGACTGCACGCAAAGAATAGGAATGTGCAGTGGGATTTACGTGAACTCGGCGCAACGCAGATCTTTCCGGCATAGGCTTGAGAATCTTACGGGAACACTTGTACTGTTTCTAAATAAAGTGTAGGCGTGGGAGGAGGGTGCTTCCCGCGCACTAATAACAGCACGCTTGCCAATTGTGGATGCTAATCATTCGCTTGTATCTTCCTAGACACATCTGCAGGCTGAGAATTATTCCACTTGCATGGCAAGGTGCGCATGTAGGTGTGTTAAAAATTCTGGAGGCACCGGGTATTGATCCCAGTACCTCTCGCATACGAAGCTAGCGCTCTACCACCTGAGCTACGCCCGCCCCCCCGAAGACTAATGGTGATACAAACAGCCATATAGATGACACAGACCCTTGCACTCCCATTATTCAGCAGACAAACACTACTCTCTATGTATCCGTTAGGGTGTCTTTCAGGTTTCGTGCATTCTGTATCGAATCGTAGTTGGCCACAATGAAAGTGGCACGTATAACGTCGAAAATAGAGTTCGGACACCGCTCTGAGTAAGTCGAACGTGTTGTCCACCCTCTAGACTTCAATGAGGTTAAGCCCTGATACCTAAGACAGATCTGCACTCGATGACACCTCGATAACAGCCGGTCCCCACACTTACACCTTGCTCTCCTTACATCAGTTTACATCATATCAGTCTGTGACGCTGGCTTTGCAACATCTTGCGTGCCTTTAGGTTCGCCGCGACCAACACTTACAATGCACTGACCACAAAAAAAGGAGGCGCCGCGGCTTGAACGCTGCACCTTTCACATGCGAAGCGAACGCGCTACCAACTGAGCTACGCCACATGCACGACCAAACTGCGCTATTCCCCATTCTTTGCGACTCTGATGCGCACGGACACGATGGTTGGTTGGTTTGTAGCGGTGAAGGGAGCAGAGTACAAAGGCGCGGACACGTTCATATACACAAACGTTCCAAGTAGTTTCGATGCTCTGGTATTACAAATGCAAATTCCGTCTGTTTTTAACGTCTTAAATTGAAAGAGCCGTCACAAATTGCTCCGTTTTCGCTCCTTATCGACAATCATACAGCACCTGAGGTAACAAACACATCTCGAGCCCCATTGTGCACTCCATTATTCATGCCAACTCAGTGCCTCGCTCTTTACTACTGTGTACTAATCTTGTCCTCCAACTGCAAAACCCTGGGCCACAACAAGTTTCCGCGTCTCCATTGCACTGCGCATACAACAAAACGCTCCCCAAACTTGGCACTCACCCACGCAGCCGACTTTTCCGACTTTCCACGACGCTCACGCAACGCTCACGCTAGTGACAGCATTATTTATAGTTCGACGTCGCGCCAAAGCGAATGAGCACATTTCGCCTACGGCTTAGGCCGCCCTCCTAGTGTGGCTGCTCGGTGTCTGCAGGCAGCGAGGGTCTGCTAGCTTCCTGTGTTCGCACCTATGTCACCTGTGCTTGCTTGTCAGAGACAGACTATCGCAAAACATACAACTCACTCCATGAATTGATTGCTACGGCATCTGTTATCAGCAGTCACAACTAGCAACACCAGTAGCAGCCGACTGCACGCAAAGAATAGGAATGTGCAGTGGGATTTACGTGAACTCGGCGCAACGCAGATCTTTCCGGCATAGGCTTGAGAATCTTACGGGAACACTTGTACTGTTTCTAAATAAAGTGTAGGCGTGGGAGGAGGGGGCTTCCCGCGCACTAATAACAGCACGCTTGCCAATTGTGGATGCTAATCATTCGCTTGTATCTTCCTAGACACATCTGCAGGCTGAGAATTATTCCACTTGCATGGCAAGGTGCGCATGTAGGTGTGTTAAAAATTCTGGAGGCACCGGGTATTGATCCCAGTACCTCTCGCATACTAAGCTAGCGCTCTACCACCTGAGCTACGCCCGCCCCCCCGAAGACTAATGGTGCTACAAACAGCCATATAGATGACACAGACCCTTGCACTCCCATTATTCAGCAGACAAACACTACTCTCTATGTATCCGTTAGGGTGTCTTTCAGGTTTCGTGCATTCTGTATCGAATCGTAGTTGGCCACAATGAAAGTGGCACGTATAACGTCGAAAATAGAGTTCGGACACCGCTCTGAGTAAGTCGAACGTGTTGTCCACCCTCTAGACTTCAATGAGGTTAAGCCGTGATACCTAAGACAGATCTGCACTCGATGACACCTCGATAACAGCCGGTCCCCACACTTACACCTTGCTCTCCTTACATCAGTTTACATCATATCAGTCTGTGACGCTGGCTTTGCAACATCTTGCGTGCCTTTAGGTTCGCCGCGACCAACACTTACAATGCACTGACCACAAAAAAAGGAGGCGCCGCGGCTTGAACGCTGCACCTTTCACATGCGAAGCGAACGCGCTACCAACTGAGCTACGCCACATGCACGACCAAACTGCGCTATTCCCCATTCTTTGCGACTCTGATGCGCACGGACACGATGGTTGGTTGGTTTGTAGCGGTGAAGGGAGCAGAGTACAAAGGCGCGGACACGTTCATATACACAAACGTTCCAAGTAGTTTCGATGCTCTGGTATTACAAATGCAAATTCCGTCTGTTTTTAACGTCTTAAATTGAAAGAGCCGTCACAAATTGCTCCGTTTTCGCTCCTTATCGACAATCATACAGCACCTGAGGTAACAAACACATCTCGAGCCCCATTGTGCACTCCATTATTCATGCCAACTCAGTGCCTCGCTCTTTACTACTGTGTACTAATCTTGTCCTCCAACTGCAAAACCCTGGGCCACAACAAGTTTCCGCGTCTCCATTGCACTGCGCATACAACAAAACGCTCCCCAAACTTGGCACTCACCCACGCAGCCGACTTTTCCGACTTTCCACGACGCTCACGCTAGTGACAGCATTATTTATAGTTCGACGTCGCGCCAAAGCGTATGAGCACATTTCGCCTACGGCTTAGGCCGCCCTCCTAGTGTGGCTGCTCGGTGTCTGCAGGCAGCGAGGGTCTGCTAGCTTCCTGTGTTCGCACCTATGTCACCTGTGCTTGCTTGTCAGAGACAGACTATCGCAAAACATACAACTCACTCCATGAATTGATTGCTACGGCATCTGTTATCAGCAGTCACAACTAGCAACACCAGTAGCAGCCGACTGCACGCAAAGAATAGGAATGTGCAGTGGGATTTACGTGAACTCGGCGCAACGCAGATCTTTCCGGCATAGGCTTGAGAATCTTACGGGAACACTTGTACTGTTTCTAAATAAAGTGTAGGCGTGGGAGGAGGGTGCTTCCCGCGCACTAATAACAGCACGCTTGCCAATTGTGGATGCTAATCATTCGCTTGTATCTTCCTAGACACATCTGCAGGCTGAGAATTATTCCACTTGCATGGCAAGGTGCGCATGTAGGTGTGTCAAAAATTCTGGAGGCACCGGGTATTGATCCCAGTACCTCTCGCATACTAAGCTAGCGCTCTACCACCTGAGCTACGCCCGCCCCCCCGAAGACTAATGGTGCTACAAACAGCCATATAGATGACACAGACCCTTGCACTCCCATTATTCAGCAGACAAACACTACTCTCTATGTATCCGTTAGGGTGTCTTTCAGGTTTCGTGCATTCTGTATCGAATCGTAGTTGGCCACAATGAAAGTGGCACGTATAACGTCGAAAATAGAGTTCGGACACCGCTCTGAGTAAGTCGAACGTGTTGTCCACCCTCTAGACTTCAATGAGGTTAAGCCGTGATACCTAAGACAGATCTGCACTCGATGACACCTCGATAACAGCCGGTCCCCACACTTACACCTTGCTCTCCTTACATCAGTTTACATCATATCAGTCTGTGACGCTGGCTTTGCAACATCTTGCGTGCCTTTAGGTTCGCCGCGACCAACACTTACAATGCACTGACCACAAAAAAAGGAGGCGCCGCGGCTTGAACGCTGCACCTTTCACATGCGAAGCGAACGCGCTACCAACTGAGCTACGCCACATGCACGACCAAACTGCGCTATTCCCCATTCTTTGCGACTCTGATGCGCACGGACACGATGGTTGGTTGGTTTGTAGCGGTGAAGGGAGCAGAGTACAAAGGCGCGGACACGTTCATATACACAAACGTTCCAAGTAGTTTCGATGCTCTGGTATTACAAATGCAAATTCCGTCTGTTTTTAACGTCTTAAATTGAAAGAGCCGTCACAAATTGCTCCGTTTTCGCTCCTTATCGACAATCATACAGCACCTGAGGTAACAAACACATCTCGAGCCCCATTGTGCACTCCATTATTCATGCCAACTCAGTGCCTCGCTCTTTACTACTGTGTACTAATCTTGTCCTCCAACTGCAAAACCCTGGGCCACAACAAGTTTCCGCGTCTCCATTGCACTGCGCATACAACAAAACGCTCCCCAACCTTGGCACTCACCCACGCAGCCGACTTTTCCGACTTTCCACGACGCTCACGCAACGCTCACGCTAGTGACAGCATTATTTATAGTTCGACGTCGCGCCAAAGCGAATGAGCACATTTCGCCTATGGCTTAGGCCGCCCTCCTAGTGTGGCTGCTCGGTGTCTGCAGGCAGCGAGGGTCTGCTAGCTTCCTGTGTTCGCACCTATGTCACCTGTGCTTGCTTGTCAGAGACAGACTATCGCAAAACATACAACTCACTCCATGAATTGATTGCTACGGCATCTGTTATCAGCAGTCACAACTAGCAACACCAGTAGCAGCCGACTGCACGCAAAGAATAGGAATGTGCAGTGGGATTTACGTGAACTCGGCGCAACGCTGATCTTTCCGGCATAGGCTTGAGAATCTTACGGGAACACTTGTACTGTTTCTAAATAAAGTGTAGGCGTGGGAGGAGGGTGCTTCCCGCGCACTAATAACAGCACGCTTGCCAATTGTGGATGCTAATCATTCGCTTGTATCTTCCTAGACACATCTGCAGGCTGAGAATTATTCCACTTGCATGGCAAGGTGCGCATGTAGGTGTGTCAAAAATTCTGGAGGCACCGGGTATTGATCCCAGTACCTCTCGCATACTAAGCTAGCGCTCTACCACCTGAGCTACGCCCGCCCCCCCGAAGACTAATGGTGCTACAAACAGCCATATAGATGACACAGACCCTTGCACTCCCATTATTCAGCAGACAAACACTACTCTCTATGTATCCGTTAGGGTGTCTTTCAGGTTTCGTGCATTCTGTATCGAATCGTAGTTGGCCACAATGAAAGTGGCACGTATAACGTCGAAAATAGAGTTCGGACACCGCTCTGAGTAAGTCGAACGTGTTGTCCACCCTCTAGACTTCAATGAGGTTAAGCCGTGATACCTAAGACAGATCTGCACTCGATGACACCTCGATAACAGCCGGTCCCCACACTTACACCTTGCTCTCCTTACATCAGTTTACATCATATCAGTCTGTGACGCTGGCTTTGCAACATCTTGCGTGCCTTTAGGTTCGCCGCGACCAACACTTACAATGCACTGACCACAAAAAAAGGAGGCGCCGCGGCTTGAACGCTGCACCTTTCACATGCGAAGCGAACGCGCTACCAACTGAGCTACGCCACATGCACGACCAAACTGCGCTATTCCCCATTCTTTGCGACTCTGATGCGCACGGACACGATGGTTGGTTGGTTTGTAGCGGTGAAGGGAGCAGAGTACAAAGGCGCGGACACGTTCATATACACAAACGTTCCAAGTAGTTTCGATGCTCTGGTATTACAAATGCAAATTCCGTCTGTTTTTAACGTCTTAAATTGAAAGAGCCGTCACAAATTGCTCCGTTTTCGCTCCTTATCGACAATCATACAGCACCTGAGGTAACAAACACATCTCGAGCCCCATTGTGCACTCCATTATTCATGCCAACTCAGTGCCTCGCTCTTTACTACTGTGTACTAATCTTGTCCTCCAACTGCAAAACCCTGGGCCACAACAAGTTTCCGCGTCTCCATTGCACTGCGCATACAACAAAACGCTCCCCAACCTTGGCACTCACCCACGCAGCCGACTTTTCCGACTTTCCACGACGCTCACGCAACGCTCACGCTAGTGACAGCATTATTTATAGTTCGACGTCGCGCCAAAGCGAATGAGCACATTTCGCCTATGGCTTAGGCCGCCCTCCTAGTGTGGCTGCTCGGTGTCTGCAGGCAGCGAGGGTCTGCTAGCTTCCTGTGTTCGCACCTATGTCACCTGTGCTTGCTTGTCAGAGACAGACTATCGCAAAACATACAACTCACTCCATGAATTGATTGCTACGGCATCTGTTATCAGCAGTCACAACTAGCAACACCAGTAGCAGCCGACTGCACGCAAAGAATAGGAATGTGCAGTGGGATTTACGTGAACTCGGCGCAACGCAGATCTTTCCGGCATAGGCTTGAGAATCTTACGGGAACACTTGTACTGTTTCTAAATAAAGTGTAGGCGTGGGAGGAGGGTGCTTCCCGCGCACTAATAACAGCACGCTTGCCAATTGTGGATGCTAATCATTCGCTTGTATCTTCCTAGACACATCTGCAGGCTGAGAATTATTCCACTTGCATGGCAAGGTGCGCATGTAGGTGTGTCAAAAATTCTGGAGGCACCGGGTATTGATCCCAGTACCTCTCGCATACTAAGCTAGCGCTCTACCACCTGAGCTACGCCCGCCCCCCCGAAGACTAATGGTGCTACAAACAGCCATATAGATGACACAGACCCTTGCACTCCCATTATTCAGCAGACAAACACTACTCTCTATGTATCCGTTAGGGTGTCTTTCAGGTTTCGTGCATTCTGTATCGAATCGTAGTTGGCCACAATGAAAGTGGCACGTATAACGTCGAAAATAGAGTTCGGACACCGCTCTGAGTAAGTCGAACGTGTTGTCCACCCTCTAGACTTCAATGAGGTTAAGCCGTGATACCTAAGACAGATCTGCACTCGATGACACCTCGATAACAGCCGGTCCCCACACTTACACCTTGCTCTCCTTACATCAGTTTACATCATATCAGTCTGTGACGCTGGCTTTGCAACATCTTGCGTGCCTTTAGGTTCGCCGCGACCAACACTTACAATGCACTGACCACAAAAAAAGGAGGCGCCGCGGCTTGAACGCTGCACCTTTCACATGCGAAGCGAACGCGCTACCAACTGAGCTACGCCACATGCACGACCAAACTGCGCTATTCCCCATTCTTTGCGACTCTGATGCGCACGGACACGATGGTTGGTTGGTTTGTAGCGGTGAAGGGAGCAGAGTACAAAGGCGCGGACACGTTCATATACACAAACGTTCCAAGTAGTTTCGATGCTCTGGTATTACAAATGCAAATTCCGTCTGTTTTTAACGTCTTAAATTGAAAGAGCCGTCACAAATTGCTCCGTTTTCGCTCCTTATCGACAATCATACAGCACCTGAGGTAACAAACACATCTCGAGCCCCATTGTGCACTCCATTATTCATGCCAACTCAGTGCCTCGCTCTTTACTACTGTGTACTAATCTTGTCCTCCAACTGCAAAACCCTGGGCCACAACAAGTTTCCGCGTCTCCATTGCACTGCGCATACAACAAAACGCTCCCCAACCTTGGCACTCACCCACGCAGCCGACTTTTCCGACTTTCCACGACGCTCACGCAACGCTCACGCTAGTGACAGCATTATTTATAGTTCGACGTCGCGCCAAAGCGAATGAGCACATTTCGCCTATGGCTTAGGCCGCCCTCCTAGTGTGGCTGCTCGGTGTCTGCAGGCAGCGAGGGTCTGCTAGCTTCCTGTGTTCGCACCTATGTCACCTGTGCTTGCTTGTCAGAGACAGACTATCGCAAAACATACAACTCACTCCATGAATTGATTGCTACGGCATCTGTTATCAGCAGTCACAACTAGCAACACCAGTAGCAGCCGACTGCACGCAAAGAATAGGAATGTGCAGTGGGATTTACGTGAACTCGGCGCAACGCTGATCTTTCCGGCATAGGCTTGAGAATCTTACGGGAACACTTGTACTGTTTCTAAATAAAGTGTAGGCGTGGGAGGAGGGTGCTTCCCGCGCACTAATAACAGCACGCTTGCCAATTGTGGATGCTAATCATTCGCTTGTATCTTCCTAGACACATCTGCAGGCTGAGAATTATTCCACTTGCATGGCAAGGTGCGCATGTAGGTGTGTTAAAAATTCTGGAGGCACCGGGTATTGATCCCAGTACCTCTCGCATACTAAGCTAGCGCTCTACCACCTGAGCTACGCCCGCCCCCCCGAAGACTAATGGTGCTACAAACAGCCATATAGACGACACAGACCCTTGCACTCCCATTATTCAGCAGACAAACACTACTCTCTATGTATCCGTTAGGGTGTCTTTCAGGTTTCGTGCATTCTGTATCGAATCGTAGTTGGCCACAATGAAAGTGGCACGTATAACGTCGAAAATAGAGTTCGGACACCGCTCTGAGTAAGTCGAACGTGTTGTCCACCCTCTAGACTTCAATGAGGTTAAGCCGTGATACCTAAGACAGATCTGCACTCGATGACACCTCGATAACAGCCGGTCCCCACACTTACACCTTGCTCTCCTTACATCAGTTTACATCATATCAGTCTGTGACGCTGGCTTTGCAACATCTTGCGTGCCTTTAGGTTCGCCGCGACCAACACTTACAATGCACTGACCACAAAAAATGGAGGCGCCGCGGCTTGAACGCTGCACCTTTCACATGCGAAGCGAACGCGCTACCAACTGAGCTACGCCACATGCACGACCAAACTGCGCTATTCCCCATTCTTTGCGACTCTGATGCGCACGGACACGATGGTTGGTTGGTTTGTAGCGGTGAAGGGAGCAGAGTACAAAGGCGCGGACACGTTCATATACACAAACGTTCCAAGTAGTTTCGATGCTCTGGTATTACAAATGCAAATTCCGTCTGTTTTTAACGTCTTAAATTGAAAGAGCCGTCACAAATTGCTCCGTTTTCGCTCCTTATCGACAATCATACAGCACCTGAGGTAACAAACACATCTCGAGCCCCATTGTGCACTCCATTATTCATGCCAACTCAGTGCCTCGCTCTTTACTACTGTGTACTAATCTTGTCCTCCAACTGCAAAACCCTGGGCCACAACAAGTTTCCGCGTCTCCATTGCACTGCGCATACAACAAAACGCTCCCCAAACTTGGCACTCACCCACGCAGCCGACTTTTCCGACTTTCCACGACGCTCACGCTAGTGACAGCATTATTTATAGTTCGACGTCTTGCCAAAGCGAATGAGCACATTTCGCCTACGGCTTAGGGCGCCCTCCTAGTGTGGCTGCTCGGTGTCTGCAGGCAGCGAGGGTCTGCTAGCTTCCTGTGTTCGCACCTATGTCACCTGTGCTTGCTTGTCAGAGACAGACTATCGCAAAACATACAACTCACTCCATGAATTGATTGCTACGGCATCTGTTATCAGCAGTCACAACTAGCAACACCAGTAGCAGCCGACTGCACGCAAAGAATAGGAATGTGCAGTGGGATTTACGTGAACTCGGCGCAACGCAGATCTTTCCGGCATAGGCTTGAGAATCTTACGGGAACACTTGTACTGTTTCTAAATAAAGTGTAGGCGTGGGAGGAGGGGGCTTCCCGCGCACTAATAACAGCACGCTTGCCAATTGTGGATGCTAATCATTCGCTTGTATCTTCCTAGACACATCTGCAGGCTGAGAATTATTCCACTTGCATGGCAAGGTGCGCATGTAGGTGTGTTAAAAATTCTGGAGGCACCGGGTATTGATCCCAGTACCTCTCGCATACTAAGCTAGCGCTCTACCACCTGAGCTACGCCCGCCCCCCCGAAGACTAATGGTGCTACAAACAGCCATATAGATGACACAGACCCTTGCACTCCCATTATTCAGCAGACAAACACTACTCTCTATGTATCCGTTAGGGTGTCTTTCAGGTTTCGTGCATTCTGTATCGAATCGTAGTTGGCCACAATGAAAGTGGCACGTATAACGTCGAAAATAGAGTTCGGACACCGCTCTGAGTAAGTCGAACGTGTTGTCCACCCTCTAGACTTCAATGAGGTTAAGCCGTGATACCTAAGACAGATCTGCACTCGATGACACCTCGATAACAGCCGGTCCCCACACTTACACCTTGCTCTCCTTACATCAGTTTACATCATATCAGTCTGTGACGCTGGCTTTGCAACATCTTGCGTGCCTTTAGGTTCGCCGCGACCAACACTTACAATGCACTGACCACAAAAAAAGGAGGCGCCGCGGCTTGAACGCTGCACCTTTCACATGCGAAGCGAACGCGCTACCAACTGAGCTACGCCACATGCACGACCAAACTGCGCTATTCCCCATTCTTTGCGACTCTGATGCGCACGGACACGATGGTTGGTTGGTTTGTAGCGGTGAAGGGAGCAGAGTACAAAGGCGCGGACACGTTCATATACACAAACGTTCCAAGTAGTTTCGATGCTCTGGTATTACAAATGCAAATTCCGTCTGTTTTTAACGTCTTAAATTGAAAGAGCCGTCACAAATTGCTCCGTTTTCGCTCCTTATCGACAATCATACAGCACCTGAGGTAACAAACACATCTCGAGCCCCATTGTGCACTCCATTATTCATGCCAACTCAGTGCCTCGCTCTTTACTACTGTGTACTAATCTTGTCCTCCAACTGCAAAACCCTGGGCCACAACAAGTTTCCGCGTCTCCATTGCACTGCGCATACAACAAAACGCTCCCCAAACTTGGCACTCACCCACGCAGCCGACTTTTCCGACTTTCCACGACGCTCACGCTAGTGACAGCATTATTTATAGTTCGACGTCTCGCCAAAGCGAATGAGCACATTTCGCCTACGGCTTAGGGCGCCCTCCTAGTGTGGCTGCTCGGTGTCTGCAGGCAGCGAGGGTCTGCTAGCTTCCTGTGTTCGCACCTATGTCACCTGTGCTTGCTTGTCAGAGACAGACTATCGCAAAACATACAACTCACTCCATGAATTGATTGCTACGGCATCTGTTATCAGCAGTCACAACTAGCAACACCAGTAGCAGCCGACTGCACGCAAAGAATAGGAATGTGCAGTGGGATTTACGTGAACTCGGCGCAACGCAGATCTTTCCGGCATAGGCTTGAGAATCTTACGGGAACACTTGTACTGTTTCTAAATAAAGTGTAGGCGTGGGAGGAGGGTGCTTCCCGCGCACTAATAACAGCACGCTTGCCAATTGTGGATGCTAATCATTCGCTTGTATCTTCCTAGACACATCTGCAGGCTGAGAATTATTCCACTTGCATGGCAAGGTGCGCATGTAGGTGTGTTAAAAATTCTGGAGGCACCGGGTATTGATCCCAGTACCTCTCGCATACTAAGCTAGCGCTCTACCACCTGAGCTACGCCCGCCCCCCCGAAGACTAATGGTGCTACAAACAGCCATATAGATGACACAGACCCTTGCACTCCCATTATTCAGCAGACAAACACTACTCTCTATGTATCCGTTAGGGTGTCTTTCAGGTTTCGTGCATTCTGTATCGAATCGTAGTTGGCCACAATGAAAGTGGCACGTATAACGTCGAAAATAGAGTTCGGACACCGCTCTGAGTAAGTCGAACGTGTTGTCCACCCTCTAGACTTCAATGAGGTTAAGCCGTGATACCTAAGACAGATCTGCACTCGATGACACCTCGATAACAGCCGGTCCCCACACTTACACCTTGCTCTCCTTACATCAGTTTACATCATATCAGTCTGTGACGCTGGCTTTGCAACATCTTGCGTGCCTTTAGGTTCGCCGCGACCAACACTTACAATGCACTGACCACAAAAAAAGGAGGCGCCGCGGCTTGAACGCTGCACCTTTCACATGCGAAGCGAACGCGCTACCAACTGAGCTACGCCACATGCACGACCAAACTGCGCTATTCCCCATTCTTTGCGACTCTGATGCGCACGGACACGATGGTTGGTTGGTTTGTAGCGGTGAAGGGAGCAGAGTACAAAGGCGCGGACACGTTCATATACACAAACGTTCCAAGTAGTTTCGATGCTCTGGTATTACAAATGCAAATTCCGTCTGTTTTTAACGTCTTAAATTGAAAGAGCCGTCACAAATTGCTCCGTTTTCGCTCCTTATCGACAATCATACAGCACCTGAGGTAACAAACACATCTCGAGCCCCATTGTGCACTCCATTATTCATGCCAACTCAGTGCCTCGCTCTTTACTACTGTGTACTAATCTTGTCCTCCAACTGCAAAACCCTGGGCCACAACAAGTTTCCGCGTCTCCATTGCACTGCGCATACAACAAAACGCTCCCCAAACTTGGCACTCACCCACGCAGCCGACTTTTCCGACTTTCCACGACGCTCACGCTAGTGACAGCATTATTTATAGTTCGACGTCTCGCCAAAGCGAATGAGCACATTTCGCCTACGGCTTAGGGCGCCCTCCTAGTGTGGCTGCTCGGTGTCTGCAGGCAGCGAGGGTCTGCTAGCTTCCTGTGTTCGCACCTATGTCACCTGTGCTTGCTTGTCAGAGACAGACTATCGCAAAACATACAACTCACTCCATGAATTGATTGCTACGGCATCTGTTATCAGCAGTCACAACTAGCAACACCAGTAGCAGCCGACTGCACGCAAAGAATAGGAATGTGCAGTGGGATTTACGTGAACTCGGCGCAACGCAGATCTTTCCGGCATAGGCTTGAGAATCTTACGGGAACACTTGTACTGTTTCTAAATAAAGTGTAGGCGTGGGAGGAGGGTGCTTCCCGCGCACTAATAACAGCACGCTTGCCAATTGTGGATGCTAATCATTCGCTTGTATCTTCCTAGACACATCTGCAGGCTGAGAATTATTCCACTTGCATGGCAAGGTGCGCATGTAGGTGTGTTAAAAATTCTGGAGGCACCGGGTATTGATCCCAGTACCTCTCGCATACTAAGCTAGCGCTCTACCACCTGAGCTACGCCCGCCCCCCCGAAGACTAATGGTGCTACAAACAGCCATATAGATGACACAGACCCTTGCACTCCCATTATTCAGCAGACAAACACTACTCTCTATGTATCCGTTAGGGTGTCTTTCAGGTTTCGTGCATTCTGTATCGAATCGTAGTTGGCCACAATGAAAGTGGCACGTATAACGTCGAAAATAGAGTTCGGACACCGCTCTGAGTAAGTCGAACGTGTTGTCCACCCTCTAGACTTCAATGAGGTTAAGCCGTGATACCTAAGACAGATCTGCACTCGATGACACCTCGATAACAGCCGGTCCCCACACTTACACCTTGCTCTCCTTACATCAGTTTACATCATATCAGTCTGTGACGCTGGCTTTGCAACATCTTGCGTGCCTTTAGGTTCGCCGCGACCAACACTTACAATGCACTGACCACAAAAAAAGGAGGCGCCGCGGCTTGAACGCTGCACCTTTCACATGCGAAGCGAACGCGCTACCAACTGAGCTACGCCACATGCACGACCAAACTGCGCTATTCCCCATTCTTTGCGACTCTGATGCGCACGGACACGATGGTTGGTTGGTTTGTAGCGGTGAAGGGAGCAGAGTACAAAGGCGCGGACACGTTCATATACACAAACGTTCCAAGTAGTTTCGATGCTCTGGTATTACAAATGCAAATTCCGTCTGTTTTTAACGTCTTAAATTGAAAGAGCCGTCACAAATTGCTCCGTTTTCGCTCCTTATCGACAATCATACAGCACCTGAGGTAACAAACACATCTCGAGCCCCATTGTGCACTCCATTATTCATGCCAACTCAGTGCCTCGCTCTTTACTACTGTGTACTAATCTTGTCCTCCAACTGCAAAACCCTGGGCCACAACAAGTTTCCGCGTCTCCATTGCACTGCGCATACAACAAAACGCTCCCCAAACTTGGCACTCACCCACGCAGCCGACTTTTCCGACTTTCCACGACGCTCACGCTAGTGACAGCATTATTTATAGTTCGACGTCGCGCCAAAGCGAATGAGCACATTTCGCCTACGGCTTAGGCCGCCCTCCTAGTGTGGCTGCTCGGTGTCTGCAGGCAGCGAGGGTCTGCTAGCTTCCTGTGTTCGCACCTATGTCACCTGTGCTTGCTTGTCAGAGACAGACTATCGCAAAACATACAACTCACTCCATGAATTGATTGCTACGGCATCTGTTATCAGCAGTCACAACTAGCAACACCAGTAGCAGCCGACTGCACGCAAAGAATAGGAATGTGCAGTGGGATTTACGTGAACTCGGCGCAACGCTGATCTTTCCGGCATAGGCTTGAGAATCTTACGGGAACACTTGTACTGTTTCTAAATAAAGTGTAGGCGTGGGAGGAGGGTGCTTCCCGCGCACTAATAACAGCACGCTTGCCAATTGTGGATGCTAATCATTCGCTTGTATCTTCCTAGACACATCTGCAGGCTGAGAATTATTCCACTTGCATGGCAAGGTGCGCATGTAGGTGTGTTAAAAATTCTGGAGGCACCGGGTATTGATCCCAGTACCTCTCGCATACTTAGCTAGCGCTCTACCACCTGAGCTACGCCCGCCCCCCCGAAGACTAATGGTGCTACAAACAGCCATATAGACGACACAGACCCTTGCACTCCCATTATTCAGCAGACAAACACTACTCTCTATGTATCCGTTAGGGTGTCTTTCAGGTTTCGTGCATTCTGTATCGAATCGTAGTTGGCCACAATGAAAGTGGCACGTATAACGTCGAAAATAGAGTTCGGACACCGCTCTGAGTAAGTCGAACGTGTTGTCCACCCTCTAGACTTCAATGAGGTTAAGCCGTGATACCTAAGACAGATCTGCACTCGATGACACCTCGATAACAGCCGGTCCCCACACTTACACCTTGCTCTCCTTACATCAGTTTACATCATATCAGTCTGTGACGCTGGCTTTGCAACATCTTGCGTGCCTTTAGGTTCGCCGCGACCAACACTTACAATGCACTGACCACAAAAAATGGAGGCGCCGCGGCTTGAACGCTGCACCTTTCACATGCGAAGCGAACGCGCTACCAACTGAGCTACGCCACATGCACGACCAAACTGCGCTATTCCCCATTCTTTGCGACTCTGATGCGCACGGACACGATGGTTGGTTGGTTTTTAGCGGTGAAGGGAGCAGAGTACAAAGGCGCGGACACGTTCATATACACAAACGTTCCAAGTAGTTTCGATGCTCTGGTATTACAAATGCAAATTCCGTCTGTTTTTAACGTCTTAAATTGAAAGAGCCGTCACAAATTGCTCCGTTTTCGCTCCTTATCGACAATCATACAGCACCTGAGGTAACAAACACATCTCGAGCCCCATTGTGCACTCCATTATTCATGCCAACTCAGTGCCTCGCTCTTTACTACTGTGTACTAATCTTGTCCTCCAACTGCAAAACCCTTGGCCACAACAAGTTTCCGCGTCTCCATTGCACTGCGCATACAACAAAACGCTCCCCAAACTTGGCACTCACCCACGCAGCCGACTTTTCCGACTTTCCACGACGCTCACGCTAGTGACAGCATTATTTATAGTTCGACGTCTCGCCAAAGCGAATGAGCACATTTCGCCTACGGCTTAGGGCGCCCTCCTAGTGTGGCTGCTCGGTGTCTGCAGGCAGCGAGGGTCTGCTAGCTTCCTGTGTTCGCACCTATGTCACCTGTGCTTGCTTGTCAGAGACAGACTATCGCAAAACATACAACTCACTCCATGAATTGATTGCTACGGCATCTGTTATCAGCAGTCACAACTAGCAACACCAGTAGCAGCCGACTGCACGCAAAGAATAGGAATGTGCAGTGGGATTTACGTGAACTCGGCGCAACGCAGATCTTTCCGGCATAGGCTTGAGAATCTTACGGGAACACTTGTACTGTTTCTAAATAAAGTGTAGGCGTGGGAGGAGGGTGCTTCCCGCGCACTAATAACAGCACGCTTGCCAATTGTGGATGCTAATCATTCGCTTGTATCTTCCTAGACACATCTGCAGGCTGAGAATTATTCCACTTGCATGGCAAGGTGCGCATGTAGGTGTGTTAAAAATTCTGGAGGCACCGGGTATTGATCCCAGTACCTCTCGCATACTAAGCTAGCGCTCTACCACCTGAGCTACGCCCGCCCCCCCGAAGACTAATGGTGCTACAAACAGCCATATAGATGACACAGACCCTTGCACTCCCATTATTCAGCAGACAAACACTACTCTCTATGTATCCGTTAGGGTGTCTTTCAGGTTTCGTGCATTCTGTATCGAATCGTAGTTGGCCACAATGAAAGTGGCACGTATAACGTCGAAAATAGAGTTCGGACACCGCTCTGAGTAAGTCGAACGTGTTGTCCACCCTCTAGACTTCAATGAGGTTAAGCCGTGATACCTAAGACAGATCTGCACTCGATGACACCTCGATAACAGCCGGTCCCCACACTTACACCTTGCTCTCCTTACATCAGTTTACATCATATCAGTCTGTGACGCTGGCTTTGCAACATCTTGCGTGCCTTTAGGTTCGCCGCGACCAACACTTACAATGCACTGACCACAAAAAAAGGAGGCGCCGCGGCTTGAACGCTGCACCTTTCACATGCGAAGCGAACGCGCTACCAACTGAGCTACGCCACATGCACGACCAAACTGCGCTATTCCCCATTCTTTGCGACTCTGATGCGCACGGACACGATGGTTGGTTGGTTTGTAGCGGTGAAGGGAGCAGAGTACAAAGGCGCGGACACGTTCATATACACAAACCTTCCAAGTAGTTTCGATGCTCTGGTATTACAAATGCAAATTCCGTCTGTTTTTAACGTCTTAAATTGAAAGAGCCGTCACAAATTGCTCCGTTTTCGCTCCTTATCGACAATCATACAGCACCTGAGGTAACAAACACATCTCGAGCCCCATTGTGCACTCCATTATTCATGCCAACTCAGTGCCTCGCTCTTTACTACTGTGTACTAATCTTGTCCTCCAACTGCAAAACCCTGGGCCACAACAAGTTTCCGCGTCTCCATTGCACTGCGCATACAACAAAACGCTCCCCAAACTTGGCACTCACCCACGCAGCCGACTTTTCCGACTTTCCACGACGCTCACGCAACGCTCACGCTAGTGACAGCATTATTTATAGTTCGACGTCGCGCCAAAGCGAATGAGCACATTTCGCCTACGGCTTAGGCCGCCCTCCTAGTGTGGCTGCTCGGTGTCTGCAGGCAGCGAGGGTCTGCTAGCTTCCTGTGTTCGCACCTATGTCACCTGTGCTTGCTTGTCAGAGACAGACTATCGCAAAACATACAACTCACTCCATGAATTGATTGCTACGGCATCTGTTATCAGCAGTCACAACTAGCAACACCAGTAGCAGCCGACTGCACGCAAAGAATAGGAATGTGCAGTGGGATTTACGTGAACTCGGCGCAACGCTGATCTTTCCGGCATAGGCTTGAGAATCTTACGGGAACACTTGTACTGTTTCTAAATAAAGTGTAGGCGTGGGAGGAGGGTGCTTCCCGCGCACTAATAACAGCACGCTTGCCAATTGTGGATGCTAATCATTCGCTTGTATCTTCCTAGACACATCTGCAGGCTGAGAATTATTCCACTTGCATGGCAAGGTGCGCATGTAGGTGTGTTAAAAATTCTGGAGGCACCGGGTATTGATCCCAGTACCTCTCGCATACTTAGCTAGCGCTCTACCACCTGAGCTACGCCCGCCCCCCCGAAGACTAATGGTGCTACAAACAGCCATATAGACGACACAGACCCTTGCACTCCCATTATTCAGCAGACAAACACTACTCTCTATGTATCCGTTAGGGTGTCTTTCAGGTTTCGTGCATTCTGTATCGAATCGTAGTTGGCCACAATGAAAGTGGCACGTATAACGTCGAAAATAGAGTTCGGACACCGCTCTGAGTAAGTCGAACGTGTTGTCCACCCTCTAGACTTCAATGAGGTTAAGCCGTGATACCTAAGACAGATCTGCACTCGATGACACCTCGATAACAGCCGGTCCCCACACTTACACCTTGCTCTCCTTACATCAGTTTACATCATATCAGTCTGTGACGCTGGCTTTGCAACATCTTGCGTGCCTTTAGGTTCGCCGCGACCAACACTTACAATGCACTGACCACAAAAAATGGAGGCGCCGCGGCTTGAACGCTGCACCTTTCACATGCGAAGCGAACGCGCTACCAACTGAGCTACGCCACATGCACGACCAAACTGCGCTATTCCCCATTCTTTGCGACTCTGATGCGCACGTACACGATGGTTGGTTGGTTTTTAGCGGTGAAGGGAGCAGAGTACAAAGGCGCGGACACGTTCATATACACAAACGTTCCAAGTAGTTTCGATGCTCTGGTATTACAAATGCAAATTCCGTCTGTTTTTAACGTCTTAAATTGAAAGAGCCGTCACAAATTGCTCCGTTTTCGCTCCTTATCGACAATCATACAGCACCTGAGGTAACAAACACATCTCGAGCCCCATTGTGCACTCCATTATTCATGCCAACTCAGTGCCTCGCTCTTTACTACTGTGTACTAATCTTGTCCTCCAACTGCAAAACCCTTGGCCACAACAAGTTTCCGCGTCTCCATTGCACTGCGCATACAACAAAACGCTCCCCAAACTTGGCACTCACCCACGCAGCCGACTTTTCCGACTTTCCACGACGCTCACGCTAGTGACAGCATTATTTATAGTTCGACGTCTCGCCAAAGCGAATGAGCACATTTCGCCTACGGCTTAGGGCGCCCTCCTAGTGTGGCTGCTCGGTGTCTGCAGGCAGCGAGGGTCTGCTAGCTTCCTGTGTTCGCACCTATGTCACCTGTGCTTGCTTGTCAGAGACAGACTATCGCAAAACATACAACTCACTCCATGAATTGATTGCTACGGCATCTGTTATCAGCAGTCACAACTAGCAACACCAGTAGCAGCCGACTGCACGCAAAGAATAGGAATGTGCAGTGGGATTTACGTGAACTCGGCGCAACGCTGATCTTTCCGGCATAGGCTTGAGAATCTTACGGGAACACTTGTACTGTTTCTAAATAAAGTGTAGGCGTGGGAGGAGGGTGCTTCCCGCGCACTAATAACAGCACGCTTGCCAATTGTGGATGCTAATCATTCGCTTGTATCTTCCTAGACACATCTGCAGGCTGAGAATTATTCCACTTGCATGGCAAGGTGCGCATGTAGGTGTGTTAAAAATTCTGGAGGCACCGGGTATTGATCCCAGTACCTCTCGCATACTTAGCTAGCGCTCTACCACCTGAGCTACGCCCGCCCCCCCGAAGACTAATGGTGCTACAAACAGCCATATAGACGACACAGACCCTTGCACTCCCATTATTCAGCAGACAAACACTACTCTCTATGTATCCGTTAGGGTGTCTTTCAGGTTTCGTGCATTCTGTATCGAATCGTAGTTGGCCACAATGAAAGTGGCACGTATAACGTCGAAAATAGAGTTCGGACACCGCTCTGAGTAAGTCGAACGTGTTGTCCACCCTCTAGACTTCAATGAGGTTAAGCCGTGATACCTAAGACAGATCTGCACTCGATGACACCTCGATAACAGCCGGTCCCCACACTTACACCTTGCTCTCCTTACATCAGTTTACATCATATCAGTCTGTGACGCTGGCTTTGCAACATCTTGCGTGCCTTTAGGTTCGCCGCGACCAACACTTACAATGCACTGACCACAAAAAATGGAGGCGCCGCGGCTTGAACGCTGCACCTTTCACATGCGAAGCGAACGCGCTACCAACTGAGCTACGCCACATGCACGACCAAACTGCGCTATTCCCCATTCTTTGCGACTCTGATGCGCACGTACACGATGGTTGGTTGGTTTTTAGCGGTGAAGGGAGCAGAGTACAAAGGCGCGGACACGTTCATATACACAAACGTTCCAAGTAGTTTCGATGCTCTGGTATTACAAATGCAAATTCCGTCTGTTTTTAACGTCTTAAATTGAAAGAGCCGTCACAAATTGCTCCGTTTTCGCTCCTTATCGACAATCATACAGCACCTGAGGTAACAAACACATCTCGAGCCCCATTGTGCACTCCATTATTCATGCCAACTCAGTGCCTCGCTCTTTACTACTGTGTACTAATCTTGTCCTCCAACTGCAAAACCCTTGGCCACAACAAGTTTCCGCGTCTCCATTGCACTGCGCATACAACAAAACGCTCCCCAAACTTGGCACTCACCCACGCAGCCGACTTTTCCGACTTTCCACGACGCTCACGCTAGTGACAGCATTATTTATAGTTCGACGTCTCGCCAAAGCGAATGAGCACATTTCGCCTACGGCTTAGGGCGCCCTCCTAGTGTGGCTGCTCGGTGTCTGCAGGCAGCGAGGGTCTGCTAGCTTCCTGTGTTCGCACCTATGTCACCTGTGCTTGCTTGTCAGAGACAGACTATCGCAAAACATACAACTCACTCCATGAATTGATTGCTACGGCATCTGTTATCAGCAGTCACAACTAGCAACACCAGTAGCAGCCGACTGCACGCAAAGAATAGGAATGTGCAGTGGGATTTACGTGAACTCGGCGCAACGCAGATCTTTCCGGCATAGGCTTGAGAATCTTACGGGAACACTTGTACTGTTTCTAAATAAAGTGTAGGCGTGGGAGGAGGGTGCTTCCCGCGCACTAATAACAGCACGCTTGCCAATTGTGGATGCTAATCATTCGCTTGTATCTTCCTAGACACATCTGCAGGCTGAGAATTATTCCACTTGCATGGCAAGGTGCGCATGTAGGTGTGTTAAAAATTCTGGAGGCACCGGGTATTGATCCCAGTACCTCTCGCATACTAAGCTAGCGCTCTACCACCTGAGCTACGCCCGCCCCCCCGAAGACTAATGGTGCTACAAACAGCCATATAGATGACACAGACCCTTGCACTCCCATTATTCAGCAGACAAACACTACTCTCTATGTATCCGTTAGGGTGTCTTTCAGGTTTCGTGCATTCTGTATCGAATCGTAGTTGGCCACAATGAAAGTGGCACGTATAACGTCGAAAATAGAGTTCGGACACCGCTCTGAGTAAGTCGAACGTGTTGTCCACCCTCTAGACTTCAATGAGGTTAAGCCGTGATACCTAAGACAGATCTGCACTCGATGACACCTCGATAACAGCCGGTCCCCACACTTACACCTTGCTCTCCTTACATCAGTTTACATCATATCAGTCTGTGACGCTGGCTTTGCAACATCTTGCGTGCCTTTAGGTTCGCCGCGACCAACACTTACAATGCACTGACCACAAAAAAAGGAGGCGCCGCGGCTTGAACGCTGCACCTTTCACATGCGAAGCGAACGCGCTACCAACTGAGCTACGCCACATGCACGACCAAACTGCGCTATTCCCCATTCTTTGCGACTCTGATGCGCACGGACACGATGGTTGGTTGGTTTGTAGCGGTGAAGGGAGCAGAGTACAAAGGCGCGGACACGTTCATATACACAAACGTTCCAAGTAGTTTCGATGCTCTGGTATTACAAATGCAAATTCCGTCTGTTTTTAACGTCTTAAATTGAAAGAGCCGTCACAAATTTCTCCGTTTTCGCTCCTTATCGACAATCATACAGCACCTGAGGTAACAAACACATCTCGAGCCCCATTGTGCACTCCATTATTCATGCCAACTCAGTGCCTCGCTCTTTACTACTGTGTACTAATCTTGTCCTCCAACTGCAAAACCCTGGGCCACAACAAGTTTCCGCGTCTCCATTGCACTGCGCATACAACAAAACGCTCCCCAAACTTGGCACTCACCCACGCAGCCGACTTTTCCGACTTTCCACGACGCTCACGCAACGCTCACGCTAGTGACAGCATTATTTATAGTTCGACGTCGCGCCAAAGCGAATGAGCACATTTCGCCTACGGCTTAGGCCGCCCTCCTAGTGTGGCTGCTCGGTGTCTGCAGGCAGCGAGGGTCTGCTAGCTTCCTGTGTTCGCACCTATGTCACCTGTGCTTGCTTGTCAGAGACAGA
The DNA here is from genome assembly GCF_023897955.1 of Schistocerca gregaria. Lineage (NCBI taxonomy): Eukaryota > Metazoa > Arthropoda > Insecta > Orthoptera > Acrididae > Schistocerca > Schistocerca gregaria. The sequence continues at coordinate 34,589,185 of NC_064922.1, read as the reverse complement.
CTATCGCAAAACATACAACTCACTCCATGAATTGATTGCTACGGCATCTGTTATCAGCAGTCACAACTAGCAACACCAGTAGCAGCCGACTGCACGCAAAGAATAGGAATGTGCAGTGGGATTTACGTGAACTCGGCGCAACGCAGATCTTTCCGGCATAGGCTTGAGAATCTTACGGGAACACTTGTACTGTTTCTAAATAAAGTGTAGGCGTGGGAGGAGGGTGCTTCCCGCGCACTAATAACAGCACGCTTGCCAATTGTGGATGCTAATCATTCGCTTGTATCTTCCTAGACACATCTGCAGGCTGAGAATTATTCCACTTGCATGGCAAGGTGCGCATGTAGGTGTGTTAAAAATTCTGGAGGCACCGGGTATTGATCCCAGTACCTCTCGCATACTAAGCTAGCGCTCTACCCACCTGAGCTACGCCCGCCCCCCCGAAGACTAATGGTGCTACAAACAGCCATATAGATGACACAGACCCTTGCACTCCCATTATTCAGCAGACAAACACTACTCTCTATGTATCCGTTAGGGTGTCTTTCAGGTTTCGTGCATTCTGTATCGAATCGTAGTTGGCCACAATGAAAGTGGCACGTATAACGTCGAAAATAGAGTTCGGACACCGCTCTGAGTAAGTCGAACGTGTTGTCCACCCTCTAGACTTCAATGAGGTTAAGCCGTGATACCTAAGACAGATCTGCACTCGATGACACCTCGATAACAGCCGGTCCCCACACTTACACCTTGCTCTCCTTACATCAGTTTACATCATATCAGTCTGTGACGCTGGCTTTGCAACATCTTGCGTGCCTTTAGGTTCGCCGCGACCAACACTTACAATGCACTGACCACAAAAAAAGGAGGCGCCGCGGCTTGAACGCTGCACCTTTCACATGCGAAGCGAACGCGCTACCAACTGAGCTACGCCACATGCACGACCAAACTGCGCTATTCCCCATTCTTTGCGACTCTGATGCGCACGGACACGATGGTTGGTTGGTTTGTAGCGGTGAAGGGAGCAGAGTACAAAGGCGCGGACACGTTCATATACACAAACGTTCCAAGTAGTTTCGATGCTCTGGTATTACAAATGCAAATTCCGTCTGTTTTTAACGTCTTAATTGAAAGAGCCGTCACAAATTGCTCCGTTTTCGCTCCTTATCGACAATCATACAGCACCTGAGGTAACAAACACATCTCGAGCCCCATTGTGCACTCCATTATTCATGCCAACTCAGTGCCTCGCTCTTTACTACTGTGTACTAATCTTGTCCTCCAACTGCAAAACCCTGGGCCACAACAAGTTTCCGCGTCTCCATTGCACTGCGCATACAACAAAACGCTCCCCAAACTTGGCACTCACCCACGCGCAGCCGACTTTTCCGACTTTCCACGACGCTCACGCAACGCTCACGCTAGTGACAGCATTATTTATAGTTCGACGTCGCGCCAAAGCGAATGAGCACATTTCGCCTACGGCTTAGGCCGCCCTCCTAGTGTGGCTGCTCGGTGTCTGCAGGCAGCGAGGGTCTGCTAGCTTCCTGTGTTCGCACCTATGTCACCTGTGCTTGCTTGTCAGAGACAGACTATCGCAAAACATACAACTCACTCCATGAATTGATTGCTACGGCATCTGTTATCAGCAGTCACAACTAGCAACACCAGTAGCAGCCGACTGCACGCAAAGAATAGGAATGTGCTGTGGGATTTACGTGAACTCGGCGCAACGCAGATCTTTCCGGCATAGGCTTGAGAATCTTACGGGAACACTTGTACTGTTTCTAAATAAAGTGTAGGCGTGGAGGAGGGTGCTTCCGCGCACTAATAACAGCACGCTTGCCAATTGTGGATGCTAATCATTCGCTTGTATCTTCCTAGACACATCTGCAGGCTGAGAATTATTCCACTTGCATGGCAAGGTGCGCATGTAGGTGTGTTAAAAATTCTGGAGGCACCGGGTATTGATCCCAGTACCTCTCGCATACTAAGCTAGCGCTCTACCACCTGAGCTACGCCCGCCCCCCCGAAGACTAATGGTGCTACAAACAGCCATATAGATGACACAGACCCTTGCACTCCCATTATTCAGCAGACAAACACTACTCTCTATGTATCCGTTAGGGTGTCTTTCAGGTTTCGTGCATTCTGTATCGAATCGTAGTTGGCCACAATGAAAGTGGCACGTATAACGTCGAAAATAGAGTTCGGACACCGCTCTGAGTAAGTCGAACGTGTTGTCCAACCTCTAGACTTCAATGAGGTTAAGCCGTGATACCTAAGACAGATCTGCACTCGATGACACCTCGATAACAGCCGGTCCCCACACTTACACCTTGCTCTCCTTACATCAGTTTACATCATATCAGTCTGTGACGCTGGCTTTGCAACATCTTGCAACACGCGATCTAGTGTGCGACCAACACTTACAATGCACTGACCACAAAAAAAGGAGGCGCCGCGGCTTGAACGCTGCACCTTTCACATGCGAAGCGAACGCGCTACCAACTGAGCTACGCCACATGCACGACCAAACTGCGCTATTCCCCATTCTTTGCGACTCTGATGCGCACGGACACGATGGTTGGTTGGTTTGTAGCGGTGAAGGGAGCAGAGTACAAAGGCGCGGACACGTTCATATACACAAACGTTCCAAGTAGTTTCGATGCTCTGGTATTACAAATGCAAATTCCGTCTGTTTTTAACGTCTTAAATTGAAAGAGCCGTCACAAATTGCTCCGTTTTCGCTCCTTATCGACAATCATACAGCACCTGAGGTAACAAACACATCTCGAGCCCCATTGTGCACTCCATTATTCATGCCAACTCAGTGCCTCGCTCTTTACTACTGTGTACTAATCTTGTCCTCCAACTGCAAAACCCTGGGCCACAACAAGTTTCCGCGTCTCCATTGCACTGCGCATACAACAAAACGCTCCCCAAACTTGGCACTCACCCACGCAGCCGACTTTTCCGACTTTCCACGACGCTCACGCAACGCTCACGCTAGTGACAGCATTATTTATAGTTCGACGTCGCGCCAAAGCGAATGAGCACATTTCGCCTACGGCTTAGGCCGCCCTCCTAGTGTGGCTGCTCGGTGTCTGCAGGCAGCGAGGGTCTGCTAGCTTCCTGTGTTCGCACCTATGTCACCTGTGCTTGCTTGTCAGAGACAGACTATCGCAAAACATACAACTCACTCCATGAATTGATTGCTACGGCATCTGTTATCAGCAGTCACAACTAGCAACACCAGTAGCAGCCGACTGCACGCAAAGAATAGGAATGTGCAGTGGGATTTACGTGAACTCGGCGCAACGCAGATCTTTCCGGCATAGGCTTGAGAATCTTACGGGAACACTTGTACTGTTTCTAAATAAAGTGTAGGCGTGGGAGGAGGGTGCTTCCCGCGCACTAATAACAGCACGCTTGCCAATTGTGGATGCTAATCATTCGCTTGTATCTTCCTAGACACATCTGCAGGCTGAGAATTATTCCACTTGCATGGCAAGGTGCGCATGTAGGTGTGTTAAAAATTCTGGAGGCACCGGGTATTGATCCCAGTACCTCTCGCATACTAAGCTAGCGCTCTACCACCTGAGCTACGCCCGCCCCCCCGAAGACTAATGGTGCTACAAACAGCCATATAGATGACACAGACCCTTGCACTCCCATTATTCAGCAGACAAACACTACTCTCTATGTATCCGTTAGGGTGTCTTTCAGGTTTCGTGCATTCTGTATCGAATCGTAGTTGGCCACAATGAAAGTGGCACGTATAACGTCGAAAATAGAGTTCGGACACCGCTCTGAGTAAGTCGAACGTGTTGTCCACCCTCTAGACTTCAATGAGGTTAAGCCGTGATACCTAAGACAGATCTGCACTCGATGACACCTCGATAACAGCCGGTCCCCACACTTACACCTTGCTCTCCTTACATCAGTTTACATCATATCAGTCTGTGACGCTGGCTTTGCAACATCTTGCGTGCCTTTAGGTTCGCCGCGACCAACACTTACAATGCACTGACCACAAAAAAAGGAGGCGCCGCGGCTTGAACGCTGCACCTTTCACATGCGAAGCGAACGCGCTACCAACTGAGCTACGCCACATGCACGACCAAACTGCGCTATTCCCCATTCTTTGCGACTCTGATGCGCACGGACACGATGGTTGGTTGGTTTGTAGCGGTGAAGGGAGCAGAGTACAAAGGCGCGGACACGTTCATATACACAAACGTTCCAAGTAGTTTCGATGCTCTGGTATTACAAATGCAAATTCCGTCTGTTTTTAACGTCTTAAATTGAAAGAGCCGTCACAAATTGCTCCGTTTTCGCTCCTTATCGACAATCATACAGCACCTGAGGTAACAAACACATCTCGAGCCCCATTGTGCACTCCATTATTCATGCCAACTCAGTGCCTCGCTCTTTACTACTGTGTACTAATCTTGTCCTCCAACTGCAAAACCCTGGGCCACAACAAGTTTCCGCGTCTCCATTGCACTGCGCATACAACAAAACGCTCCCCAAACTTGGCACTCACCCACGCAGCCGACTTTTCCGACTTTCCACGACGCTCACGCAACGCTCACGCTAGTGACAGCATTATTTATAGTTCGACGTCGCGCCAAAGCGAATGAGCACATTTCGCCTACGGCTTAGGCCGCCCTCCTAGTGTGGCTGCTCGGTGTCTGCAGGCAGCGAGGGTCTGCTAGCTTCCTGTGTTCGCACCTATGTCACCTGTGCTTGCTTGTCAGAGACAGACTATCGCAAAACATACAACTCACTCCATGAATTGATTGCTACGGCATCTGTTATCAGCAGTCACAACTAGCAACACCAGTAGCAGCCGACTGCACGCAAAGAATAGGAATGTGCAGTGGGATTTACGTGAACTCGGCGCAACGCAGATCTTTCCGGCATAGGCTTGAGAATCTTACGGGAACACTTGTACTGTTTCTAAATAAAGTGTAGGCGTGGGAGGAGGGTGCTTCCCGCGCACTAATAACAGCACGCTTGCCAATTGTGGATGCTAATCATTCGCTTGTATCTTCCTAGACACATCTGCAGGCTGAGAATTATTCCACTTGCATGGCAAGGTGCGCATGTAGGTGTGTTAAAAATTCTGGAGGCACCGGGTATTGATCCCAGTACCTCTCGCATACTAAGCTAGCGCTCTACCACCTGAGCTACGCCCGCCACCCCGAAGACTAATGGTGCTACAAACAGCCATATAGATGACACAGACCCTTGCACTCCCATTATTCAGCAGACAAACACTACTCTCTATGTATCCGTTAGGGTGTCTTTCAGGTTTCGTGCATTCTGTATCGAATCGTAGTTGGCCACAATGAAAGTGGCACGTATAACGTCGAAAATAGAGTTCGGACACCGCTCTGAGTAAGTCGAACGTGTTGTCCACCCTCTAGACTTCAATGAGGTTAAGCCGTGATACCTAAGACAGATCTGCACTCGATGACACCTCGATAACAGCCGGTCCCCACACTTACACCTTGCTCTCCTTACATCAGTTTACATCATATCAGTCTGTGACGCTGGCTTTGCAACATCTTGCGTGCCTTTAGGTTCGCCGCGACCAACACTTACAATGCACTGACCACAAAAAAAGGAGGCGCCGCGGCTTGAACGCTGCACCTTTCACATGCGAAGCGAACGCGCTACCAACTGAGCTACGCCACATGCACGACCAAACTGCGCTATTCCCCATTCTTTGCGACTCTGATGCGCACGGACACGATGGTTGGTTGGTTTGTAGCGGTGAAGGGAGCAGAGTACAAAGGCGCGGACACGTTCATATACACAAACGTTCCAAGTAGTTTCGATGCTCTGGTATTACAAATGCAAATTCCGTCTGTTTTTAACGTCTTAAATTGAAAGAGCCGTCACAAATTGCTCCGTTTTCGCTCCTTATCGACAATCATACAGCACCTGAGGTAACAAACACATCTCGAGCCCCATTGTGCACTCCATTATTCATGCCAACTCAGTGCCTCGCTCTTTACTACTGTGTACTAATCTTGTCCTCCAACTGCAAAACCCTGGGCCACAACAAGTTTCCGCGTCTCCATTGCACTGCGCATACAACAAAACGCTCCCCAAACTTGGCACTCACCCACGCAGCCGACTTTTCCGACTTTCCACGACGCTCACGCTAGTGACAGCATTATTTATAGTTCGACGTCGCGCCAAAGCGAATGAGCACATTTCGCCTACGGCTTAGGCCGCCCTCCTAGTGTGGCTGCTCGGTGTCTGCAGGCAGCGAGGGTCTGCTAGCTTCCTGTGTTCGCACCTATGTCACCTGTGCTTGCTTGTCAGAGACAGACTATCGCAAAACATACAACTCACTCCATGAATTGATTGCTACGGCATCTGTTATCAGCAGTCACAACTAGCAACACCAGTAGCAGCCGACTGCACGCAAAGAATAGGAATGTGCAGTGGGATTTACGTGAACTCGGCGCAACGCAGATCTTTCCGGCATAGGCTTGAGAATCTTACGGGAACACTTGTACTGTTTCTAAATAAAGTGTAGGCGTGGGAGGAGGGTGCTTCCCGCGCACTAATAACAGCACGCTTGCCAATTGTGGATGCTAATCATTCGCTTGTATCTTCCTAGACACATCTGCAGGCTGAGAATTATTCCACTTGCATGGCAAGGTGCGCATGTAGGTGTGTTAAAAATTCTGGAGGCACCGGGTATTGATCCCAGTACCTCTCGCATACTAAGCTAGCGCTCTACCACCTGAGCTACGCCCGCCCCCCCGAAGACTAATGGTGCTACAAACAGCCATATAGATGACACAGACCCTTGCACTCCCATTATTCAGCAGACAAACACTACTCTCTATGTATCCGTTAGGGTGTCTTTCAGGTTTCGTGCATTCTGTATCGAATCGTAGTTGGCCACAATGAAAGTGGCACGTATAACGTCGAAAATAGAGTTCGGACACCGCTCTGAGTAAGTCGAACGTGTTGTCCACCCTCTAGACTTCAATGAGGTTAAGCCGTGATACCTAAGACAGATCTGCACTCGATGACACCTCGATAACAGCCGGTCCCCACACTTACACCTTGCTCTCCTTACATCAGTTTACATCATATCAGTCTGTGACGCTGGCTTTGCAACATCTTGCGTGCCTTTAGGTTCGCCGCGACCAACACTTACAATGCACTGACCACAAAAAAAGGAGGCGCCGCGGCTTGAACGCTGCACCTTTCACATGCGAAGCGAACGCGCTACCAACTGAGCTACGCCACATGCACGACCAAACTGCGCTATTCCCCATTCTTTGCGACTCTGATGCGCACGGACACGATGGTTGGTTGGTTTGTAGCGGTGAAGGGAGCAGAGTACAAAGGCGCGGACACGTTCATATACACAAACGTTCCAAGTAGTTTCGATGCTCTGGTATTACAAATGCAAATTCCGTCTGTTTTTAACGTCTTAAATTGAAAGAGCCGTCACAAATTGCTCCGTTTTCGCTCCTTATCGACAATCATACAGCACCTGAGGTAACAAACACATCTCGAGCCCCATTGTGCACTCCATTATTCATGCCAACTCAGTGCCTCGCTCTTTACTACTGTGTACTAATCTTGTCCTCCAACTGCAAAACCCTGGGCCACAACAAGTTTCCGCGTCTCCATTGCACTGCGCATACAACAAAACGCTCCCCAAACTTGGCACTCACCCACGCAGCCGACTTTTCCGACTTTCCACGACGCTCACGCAACGCTCACGCTAGTGACAGCATTATTTATAGTTCGACGTCGCGCCAAAGCGAATGAGCACATTTCGCCTACGGCTTAGGCCGCCCTCCTAGTGTGGCTGCTCGGTGTCTGCAGGCAGCGAGGGTCTGCTAGCTTCCTGTGTTCGCACCTATGTCACCTGTGCTTGCTTGTCAGAGACAGACTATCGCAAAACATACAACTCACTCCATGAATTGATTGCTACGGCATCTGTTATCAGCAGTCACAACTAGCAACACCAGTAGCAGCCGACTGCACGCAAAGAATAGGAATGTGCAGTGGGATTTACGTGAACTCGGCGCAACGCTGATCTTTCCGGCATAGGCTTGAGAATCTTACGGGAACACTTGTACTGTTTCTAAATAAAGTGTAGGCGTGGGAGGAGGGTGCTTCCCGCGCACTAATAACAGCACGCTTGCCAATTGTGGATGCTAATCATTCGCTTGTATCTTCCTAGACACATCTGCAGGCTGAGAATTATTCCACTTGCATGGCAAGGTGCGCATGTAGGTGTGTTAAAAATTCTGGAGGCACCGGGTATTGATCCCAGTACCTCTCGCATACTTAGCTAGCGCTCTACCACCTGAGCTACGCCCGCCCCCCCGAAGACTAATGGTGCTACAAACAGCCATATAGACGACACAGACCCTTGCACTCCCATTATTCAGCAGACAAACACTACTCTCTATGTATCCGTTAGGGTGTCTTTCAGGTTTCGTGCATTCTGTATCGAATCGTAGTTGGCCACAATGAAAGTGGCACGTATAACGTCGAAAATAGAGTTCGGACACCGCTCTGAGTAAGTCGAACGTGTTGTCCACCCTCTAGACTTCAATGAGGTTAAGCCGTGATACCTAAGACAGATCTGCACTCGATGACACCTCGATAACAGCCGGTCCCCACACTTACACCTTGCTCTCCTTACATCAGTTTACATCATATCAGTCTGTGACGCTGGCTTTGCAACATCTTGCGTGCCTTTAGGTTCGCCGCGACCAACACTTACAATGCACTGACCACAAAAAATGGAGGCGCCGCGGCTTGAACGCTGCACCTTTCACATGCGAAGCGAACGCGCTACCAACTGAGCTACGCCACATGCACGACCAAACTGCGCTATTCCCCATTCTTTGCGACTCTGATGCGCACGGACACGATGGTTGGTTGGTTTTTAGCGGTGAAGGGAGCAGAGTACAAAGGCGCGGACACGTTCATATACACAAACGTTCCAAGTAGTTTCGATGCTCTGGTATTACAAATGCAAATTCCGTCTGTTTTTAACGTCTTAAATTGAAAGAGCCGTCACAAATTGCTCCGTTTTCGCTCCTTATCGACAATCATACAGCACCTGAGGTAACAAACACATCTCGAGCCCCATTGTGCACTCCATTATTCATGCCAACTCAGTGCCTCGCTCTTTACTACTGTGTACTAATCTTGTCCTCCAACTGCAAAACCCTTGGCCACAACAAGTTTCCGCGTCTCCATTGCACTGCGCATACAACAAAACGCTCCCCAAACTTGGCACTCACCCACGCAGCCGACTTTTCCGACTTTCCACGACGCTCACGCTAGTGACAGCATTATTTATAGTTCGACGTCTCGCCAAAGCGAATGAGCACATTTCGCCTACGGCTTAGGGCGCCCTCCTAGTGTGGCTGCTCGGTGTCTGCAGGCAGCGAGGGTCTGCTAGCTTCCTGTGTTCGCACCTATGTCACCTGTGCTTGCTTGTCAGAGACAGACTATCGCAAAACATACAACTCACTCCATGAATTGATTGCTACGGCATCTGTTATCAGCAGTCACAACTAGCAACACCAGTAGCAGCCGACTGCACGCAAAGAATAGGAATGTGCAGTGGGATTTACGTGAACTCGGCGCAACGCAGATCTTTCCGGCATAGGCTTGAGAATCTTACGGGAACACTTGTACTGTTTCTAAATAAAGTGTAGGCGTGGGAGGAGGGTGCTTCCCGCGCACTAATAACAGCACGCTTGCCAATTGTGGATGCTAATCATTCGCTTGTATCTTCCTAGACACATCTGCAGGCTGAGAATTATTCCACTTGCATGGCAAGGTGCGCATGTAGGTGTGTTAAAAATTCTGGAGGCACCGGGTATTGATCCCAGTACCTCTCGCATACTAAGCTAGCGCTCTACCACCTGAGCTACGCCCGCCCCCCCGAAGACTAATGGTGCTACAAACAGCCATATAGATGACACAGACCCTTGCACTCCCATTATTCAGCAGACAAACACTACTCTCTATGTATCCGTTAGGGTGTCTTTCAGGTTTCGTGCATTCTGTATCGAATCGTAGTTGGCCACAATGAAAGTGGCACGTATAACGTCGAAAATAGAGTTCGGACACCGCTCTGAGTAAGTCGAACGTGTTGTCCACCCTCTAGACTTCAATGAGGTTAAGCCGTGATACCTAAGACAGATCTGCACTCGATGACACCTCGATAACAGCCGGTCCCCACACTTACACCTTGCTCTCCTTACATCAGTTTACATCATATCAGTCTGTGACGCTGGCTTTGCAACATCTTGCGTGCCTTTAGGTTCGCCGCGACCAACACTTACAATGCACTGACCACAAAAAAAGGAGGCGCCGCGGCTTGAACGCTGCACCTTTCACATGCGAAGCGAACGCGCTACCAACTGAGCTACGCCACATGCACGACCAAACTGCGCTATTCCCCATTCTTTGCGACTCTGATGCGCACGGACACGATGGTTGGTTGGTTTGTAGCGGTGAAGGGAGCAGAGTACAAAGGCGCGGACACGTTCATATACACAAACGTTCCAAGTAGTTTCGATGCTCTGGTATTACAAATGCAAATTCCGTCTGTTTTTAACGTCTTAAATTGAAAGAGCCGTCACAAATTGCTCCGTTTTCGCTCCTTATCGACAATCATACAGCACCTGAGGTAACAAACACATCTCGAGCCCCATTGTGCACTCCATTATTCATGCCAACTCAGTGCCTCGCTCTTTACTACTGTGTACTAATCTTGTCCTCCAACTGCAAAACCCTGGGCCACAACAAGTTTCCGCGTCTCCATTGCACTGCGCATACAACAAAACGCTCCCCAAACTTGGCACTCACCCACGCAGCCGACTTTTCCGACTTTCCACGACGCTCACGCTAGTGACAGCATTATTTATAGTTCGACGTCGCGCCAAAGCGAATGAGCACATTTCGCCTACGGCTTAGGCCGCCCTCCTAGTGTGGCTGCTCGGTGTCTGCAGGCAGCGAGGGTCTGCTAGCTTCCTGTGTTCGCACCTATGTCACCTGTGCTTGCTTGTCAGAGACAGACTATCGCAAAACATACAACTCACTCCATGAATTGATTGCTACGGCATCTGTTATCAGCAGTCACAACTAGCAACACCAGTAGCAGCCGACTGCACGCAAAGAATAGGAATGTGCAGTGGGATTTACGTGAACTCGGCGCAACGCAGATCTTTCCGGCATAGGCTTGAGAATCTTACGGGAACACTTGTACTGTTTCTAAATAAAGTGTAGGCGTGGGAGGAGGGTGCTTCCCGCGCACTAATAACAGCACGCTTGCCAATTGTGGATGCTAATCATTCGCTTGTATCTTCCTAGACACATCTGCAGGCTGAGAATTATTCCACTTGCATGGCAAGGTGCGCATGTAGGTGTGTTAAAAATTCTGGAGGCACCGGGTATTGATCCCACTACCTCTCGCATACTAAGCTAGCGCTCTACCACCTGAGCTACGCCCGCCCCCCCGAAGACTAATGGTGCTACAAACAGCCATATAGATGACACAGACCCTTGCACTCCCATTATTCAGCAGACAAACACTACTCTCTATGTATCCGTTAGGGTGTCTTTCAGGTTTCGTGCATTCTGTATCGAATCGTAGTTGGCCACAATGAAAGTGGCACGTATAACGTCGAAAATAGAGTTCGGACACCGCTCTGAGTAAGTCGAACGTGTTGTCCACCCTCTAGACTTCAATGAGGTTAAGCCGTGATACCTAAGACAGATCTGCACTCGATGACACCTCGATAACAGCCGGTCCCCACACTTACACCTTGCTCTCCTTACATCAGTTTACATCATATCAGTCTGTGACGCTGGCTTTGCAACATCTTGCGTGCCTTTAGGTTCGCCGCGACCAACACTTACAATGCACTGACCACAAAAAAAGGAGGCGCCGCGGCTTGAACGCTGCACCTTTCACATGCGAAGCGAACGCGCTACCAACTGAGCTACGCCACATGCACGACCAAACTGCGCTATTCCCCATTCTTTGCGACTCTGATGCGCACGGACACGATGGTTGGTTGGTTTGTAGCGGTGAAGGGAGCAGAGTACAAAGGCGCGGACACGTTCATATACACAAACGTTCCAAGTAGTTTCGATGCTCTGGTATTACAAATGCAAATTCCGTCTGTTTTTAACGTCTTAAATTGAAAGAGCCGTCACAAATTGCTCCGTTTTCGCTCCTTATCGACAATCATACAGCACCTGAGGTAACAAACACATCTCGAGCCCCATTGTGCACTCCATTATTCATGCCAACTCAGTGCCTCGCTCTTTACTACTGTGTACTAATCTTGTCCTCCAACTGCAAAACCCTGGGCCACAACAAGTTTCCGCGTCTCCATTGCACTGCGCATACAACAAAACGCTCCCCAAACTTGGCACTCACCCACGCAGCCGACTTTTCCGACTTTCCACGACGCTCACGCAACGCTCACGCTAGTGACAGCATTATTTATAGTTCGACGTCGCGCCAAAGCGAATGAGCACATTTCGCCTACGGCTTAGGCCGCCCTCCTAGTGTGGCTGCTCGGTGTCTGCAGGCAGCGAGGGTCTGCTAGCTTCCTGTGTTCGCACCTATGTCACCTGTGCTTGCTTGTCAGAGACAGACTATCGCAAAACATACAACTCACTCCATGAATTGATTGCTACGGCATCTGTTATCAGCAGTCACAACTAGCAACACCAGTAGCAGCCGACTGCACGCAAAGAATAGGAATGTGCAGTGGGATTTACGTGAACTCGGCGCAACGCAGATCTTTCCGGCATAGGCTTGAGAATCTTACGGGAACACTTGTACTGTTTCTAAATAAAGTGTAGGCGTGGGAGGAGGGTGCTTCCCGCGCACTAATAACAGCACGCTTGCCAATTGTGGATGCTAATCATTCGCTTGTATCTTCCTAGACACATCTGCAGGCTGAGAATTATTCCACTTGCATGGCAAGGTGCGCATGTAGGTGTGTTAAAAATTCTGGAGGCACCGGGTATTGATCCCAGTACCTCTCGCATACTAAGCTAGCGCTCTACCACCTGAGCTACGCCCGCCCCCCCGAAGACTAATGGTGCTACAAACAGCCATATAGATGACACAGACCCTTGCACTCCCATTATTCAGCAGACAAACACTACTCTCTATGTATCCGTTAGGGTGTCTTTCAGGTTTCGTGCATTCTGTATCGAATCGTAGTTGGCCACAATGAAAGTGGCACGTATAACGTCGAAAATAGAGTTCGGACACCGCTCTGAGTAAGTCGAACGTGTTGTCCACCCTCTAGACTTCAATGAGGTTAAGCCGTGATACCTAAGACAGATCTGCACTCGATGACACCTCGATAACAGCCGGTCCCCACACTTACACCTTGCTCTCCTTACATCAGTTTACATCAGTTTGCAACATCTTGCGTGCCTTTAGGTTCGCCGCGACCAACACTTACAATGCACTGACCACAAAAAAAGGAGGCGCCGCGGCTTCAACGCTGCACCTTTCACATGCGAAGCGAACGCGCTACCAACTGAGCTACGCCACTTGCACGACCAAACTGCACGATTCCCCATTCTTTGCGAATCTGATGCGCACGGACACGATGGTTGGTTGGTTTGTAGCGGTGAAGGGAGCAGAGTACAAAGGCGCGGACACGTTCATATACACAAACGTTCCAAGTAGTTTCGATGCTCTGGTATTACAAATGCAAATTCCGTCTGTTTTTAACGTCTTAAATTGAAAGAGCCGTCACAAATTGCTCCGTTTTCGCTCCTTATCGACAATCATACAGCACCTGAGGTAACAAACACATCTCGAGCCCCATTGTGCACTCCATTATTCATGCCAACTCAGTGCCTCGCTCTTTACTACTGTGTACTAATCTTGTCCTCCAACTGCAAAACCCTGGGCCACAACAAGTTTCCGCGTCTCCATTGCACTGCGCATACAACAAAACGCTCCCCAAACTTGGCACTCACCCACGCAGCCGACTTTTCCGACTTTCCACGACGCTCACGCAACGCTCACGCTAGTGACAGCATTATTTATAGTTCGACGTCGCGCCAAAGCGAATGAGCACATTTCGCCTACGGCTTAGGCCGCCCTCCTAGTGTGGCTGCTCGGTGTCTGCAGGCAGCGAGGGTCTGCTAGCTTCCTGTGTTCGCACCTATGTCACCTGTGCTTGCTTGTCAGAGACAGACTATCGCAAAACATACAACTCACTCCATGAATTGATTGCTACGGCATCTGTTATCAGCAGTCACAACTAGCAACACCAGTAGCAGCCGACTGCACGCAAAGAATAGGAATGTGCAGTGGGATTTACGTGAACTCGGCGCAACGCAGATCTTTCCGGCATAGGCTTGAGAATCTTACGGGAACACTTGTACTGTTTCTAAATAAAGTGTAGGCGTGGGAGGAGGGTGCTTCCCGCGCACTAATAACAGCACGCTTGCCAATTGTGGATGCTAATCATTCGCTTGTATCTTCCTAGACACATCTGCAGGCTGAGAATTATTCCACTTGCATGGCAAGGTGCGCATGTAGGTGTGTTAAAAATTCTGGAGGCACCGGGTATTGATCCCAGTACCTCTCGCATACTAAGCTAGCGCTCTACCACCTGAGCTACGCCCGCCCCCCCGAAGACTAATGGTGCTACAAACAGCCATATAGATGACACAGACCCTTGCACTCCCATTATTCAGCAGACAAACACTACTCTCTATGTATCCGTTAGGGTGTCTTTCAGGTTTCGTGCATTCTGTATCGAATCGTAGTTGGCCACAATGAAAGTGGCACGTATAACGTCGAAAATAGAGTTCGGACACCGCTCTGAGTAAGTCGAACGTGTTGTCCACCCTCTAGACTTCAATGAGGTTAAGCCGTGATACCTAAGACAGATCTGCACTCGATGACACCTCGATAACAGCCGGTCCCCACACTTACACCTTGCTCTCCTTACATCAGTTTACATCATATCAGTCTGTGACGCTGGCTTTGCAACATCTTGCGTGCCTTTAGGTTCGCCGCGACCAACACTTACAATGCACTGACCACAAAAAAAGGAGGCGCCGCGGCTTGAACGCTGCACCTTTCACATGCGAAGCGAACGCGCTACCAACTGAGCTACGCCACATGCACGACCAAACTGCGCTATTCCCCATTCTTTGCGACTCTGATGCGCACGGACACGATGGTTGGTTGGTTTGTAGCGGTGAAGGGAGCAGAGTACAAAGGCGCGGACACGTTCATATACAAAACCCTGGGCCACAACAAGTTTCCGCGTCTCCATTGCACTGCGCATACAACAAAACGCTCCCCAAACTTGGCACTCACCCACGCAGCCGACTTTTCCGACTTTCCACGACGCTCACGCAACGCTCACGCTAGTGACAGCATTATTTATAGTTCGACGTCGCGCCAAAGCGAATGAGCACATTTCGCCTACGGCTTAGGCCGCCCTCCTAGTGTGGCTGCTCGGTGTCTGCAGGCAGCGAGGGTCTGCTAGCTTCCTGTGTTCGCACCTATGTCACCTGTGCTTGCTTGTCAGAGACAGACTATCGCAAAACATACAACTCACTCCATGAATTGATTGCTACGGCATCTGTTATCAGCAGTCACAACTAGCAACACCAGTAGCAGCCGACTGCACGCAAAGAATAGGAATGTGCAGTGGGATTTACGTGAACTCGGCGCAACGCTGATCTTTCCGGCATAGGCTTGAGAATCTTACGGGAACACTTGTACTGTTTCTAAATAAAGTGTAGGCGTGGGAGGAGGGTGCTTCCCGCGCACTAATAACAGCACGCTTGCCAATTGTGGATGCTAATCATTCGCTTGTATCTTCCTAGACACATCTGCAGGCTGAGAATTATTCCACTTGCATGGCAAGGTGCGCATGTAGGTGTGTTAAAAATTCTGGAGGCACCGGGTATTGATCCCAGTACCTTTCGCATACTAAGCTAGCGCTCTACCACCTGAGCTACGCCCGCCCCCCCCCGAAGACTGATGGTGCTACAAACAGCCATATAGATGACACAGACCCTTGCACTCCCATTATTCAGCAGACAAACACTACTCTCTATGTATCCGTTAGGGTGTCTTTCAGGTTTCGTGCATTCTGTATCGAATCGTAGTTGGCCACAATGAAAGTGGCACGTATAACGTCGAAAATAGAGTTCGGACACCGCTCTGAGTAAGTCGAACGTGTTGTCCACCCTCTAGACTTCAATGAGGTTAAGCCGTGATACCTAAGACAGATCTGCACTCGATGACACCTCGATAACAGCCGGTCCCCACACTTACACCTTGCTCTCCTTACATCAGTTTACATCATATCAGTCTGTGACGCTGGCTTTGCAACATCTTGCGTGCCTTTAGGTTCGCCGCGACCAACACTTACAATGCACTGACCACAAAAAAAGGAGGCGCCGCGGCTTGAACGCTGCACCTTTCACATGCGAAGCGAACGCGCTACCAACTGAGCTACGCCACTTGCACGACCAAACTGCACGATTCCCCATTCTTTGCGAATCTGATGCGCACGGACACGATGGTTGGTTGGTTTGTAGCGGTGAAGGGAGCAGAGTACAAAGGCGCGGACACGTTCATATACACAAACGTTCCAAGTAGTTTCGATGCTCTGGTATTACAAATGCAAATTCCGTCTGTTTTTAACGTCTTAAATTGAAAGAGCCGTCACAAATTGCTCCGTTTTCGCTCCTTATCGACAATCATACAGCACCTGAGGTAACAAACACATCTCGAGCCCCATTGTGCACTCCATTATTCATGCCAACTCAGTGCCTCGCTCTTTACTACTGTGTACTAATCTTGTCCTCCAACTGCAAAACCCTGGGCCACAACAAGTTTCCGCGTCTCCATTGCACTGCGCATACAACAAAACGCTCCCCAAACTTGGCACTCACCCACGCAGCCGACTTTTCCGACTTTCCACGACGCTCACGCAACGCTCACGCTAGTGACAGCATTATTTATAGTTCGACGTCGCGCCAAAGCGAATGAGCACATTTCGCCTACGGCTTAGGCCGCCCTCCTAGTGTGGCTGCTCGGTGTCTGCAGGCAGCGAGGGTCTGCTAGCTTCCTGTGTTCGCACCTATGTCACCTGTGCTTGCTTGTCAGAGACAGACTATCGCAAAACATACAACTCACTCCATGAATTGATTGCTACGGCATCTGTTATCAGCAGTCACAACTAGCAACACCACTAGCAGCCGACTGCACGCAAAGAATAGGAATGTGCAGTGGGCTTTACGTGAACTCGGCGCAACGCTGATCTTTCCGGCATAGGCTTGAGAATCTTACGGGAACACTTGTACTGTTTCTAAATAAAGTGTAGGCGTGGGAGGAGGGTGCTTCCCGCGCACTAATAACAGCACGCTTGCCAATTGTGGATGCTAATCATTCGCTTGTATCTTCCTAGACACATCTGCAGGCTGAGAATTATTCCACTTGCATGGCAAGGTGCGCATGTAGGTGTGTTAAAAATTCTGGAGGCACCGGGTATTGATCCCACTACCTCTCGCATACTAAGCTAGCGCTCTACCACCTGAGCTACGCCCGCCCCCCCGAAGACTAATGGTGCTACAAACAGCCATATAGATGACACAGACCCTTGCACTCCCATTATTCAGCAGACAAACACTACTCTCTATGTATCCGTTAGGGTGTCTTTCAGGTTTCGTGCATTCTGTATCGAATCGTAGTTGGCCACAATGAAAGTGGCACGTATAACGTCGAAAATAGAGTTCGGACACCGCTCTGAGTAAGTCGAACGTGTTGTCCACCCTCTAGACTTCAATGAGGTTAAGCCGTGATACCTAAGACAGATCTGCACTCGATGACACCTCGATAACAGCCGGTCCCCACACTTACACCTTGCTCTCCTTACATCAGTTTACATCATATCAGTCTGTGACGCTGGCTTTGCAACATCTTGCGTGCCTTTAGGTCCGCCGCGACCAACACTTACAATGCACTGACCACAAAAAAAGGAGGCGCCGCGGCTTGAACGCGCTACCAACTGAGCTACGCCACATGCACGACCAAACTGCGCTATTCCCCATTCTTTGCGACTCTGATGCGCACGGACACGATGGTTGGTTGGTTTGTAGCGGTGAAGGGAGCAGAGTACAAAGGCGCGGACACGTTCATATACAAAACCCTGGGCCACAACAAGTTTCCGCGTCTCCATTGCACTGCGCATACAACAAAACGCTCCCCAAACTTGGCACTCACCCACGCAGCCGACTTTTCCGACTTTCCACGACGCTCACGCAACGCTCACGCTAGTGACAGCATTATTTATAGTTCGACGTCGCGCCAAAGCGAATGAGCACATTTCGCCTACGGCTTAGGCCGCCCTCCTAGTGTGGCTGCTCGGTGTCTGCAGGCAGCGAGGGTCTGCTAGCTTCCTGTGTTCGCACCTATGTCACCTGTGCTTGCTTGTCAGAGACAGACTATCGCAAAACATACAACTCACTCCATGAATTGATTGCTACGGCATCTGTTATCAGCAGTCACAACTAGCAACACCAGTAGCAGCCGACTGCACGCAAAGAATAGGAATGTGCAGTGGGATTTACGTGAACTCGGCGCAACGCAGATCTTTCCGGCATAGGCTTGAGAATCTTACGGGAACACTTGTACTGTTTCTAAATAAAGTGTAGGCGTGGGAGGAGGGTGCTTCCCGCGCACTAATAACAGCACGCTTGCCAATTGTGGATGCTAATCATTCGCTTGTATCTTCCTAGACACATCTGCAGGCTGAGAATTATTCCACTTGCATGGCAAGGTGCGCATGTAGGTGTGTTAAAAATTCTGGAGGCACCGGGTATTGATCCCACTACCTCTCGCATACTAAGCTAGCGCTCTACCACCTGAGCTACGCCCGCCCCCCCGAAGACTAATGGTGCTACAAACAGCCATATAGATGACACAGACCCTTGCACTCCCATTATTCAGCAGACAAACACTACTCTCTATGTATCCGTTAGGGTGTCTTTCAGGTTTCGTGCATTCTGTATCGAATCGTAGTTGGCCACAATGAAAGTGGCACGTATAACGTCGAAAATAGAGTTCGGACACCGCTCTGAGTAAGTCGAACGTGTTGTCCACCCTCTAGACTTCAATGAGGTTAAGCCGTGATACCTAAGACAGATCTGCACTCGATGACACCTCGATAACAGCCGGTCCCCACACTTACACCTTGCTCTCCTTACATCAGTTTACATCATATCAGTCTGTGACGCTGGCTTTGCAACATCTTGCGTGCCTTTAGGTTCGCCGCGACCAACACTTACAATGCACTGACCACAAAAAAAGGAGGCGCCGCGGCTTGAACGCGCTACCAACTGAGCTACGCCACATGCACGACCAAACTGCGCTATTCCCCATTCTTTGCGACTCTGATGCGCACGGACACGATGGTTGGTTGGTTTGTAGCGGTGAAGGGAGCAGAGTACAAAGGCGCGGACACGTTCATATACAAAACCCTGGGCCACAACAAGTTTCCGCGTCTCCATTGCACTGCGCATACAACAAAACGCTCCCCAAACTTGGCACTCACCCACGCAGCCGACTTTTCCGACTTTCCACGACGCTCACGCAACGCTCACGCTAGTGACAGCATTATTTATAGTTCGACGTCGCGCCAAAGCGAATGAGCACATTTCGCCTACGGCTTAGGCCGCCCTCCTAGTGTGGCTGCTCGGTGTCTGCAGGCAGCGAGGGTCTGCTAGCTTCCTGTGTTCGCACCTATGTCACCTGTGCTTGCTTGTCAGAGACAGACTATCGCAAAACATACAACTCACTCCATGAATTGATTGCTACGGCATCTGTTATCAGCAGTCACAACTAGCAACACCAGTAGCAGCCGACTGCACGCAAAGAATAGGAATGTGCAGTGGGATTTACGTGAACTCGGCGCAACGCAGATCTTTCCGGCATAGGCTTGAGAATCTTACGGGAACACTTGTACTGTTTCTAAATAAAGTGTAGGCGTGGGAGGAGGGTGCTTCCCGCGCACTAATAACAGCACGCTTGCCAATTGTGGATGCTAATCATTCGCTTGTATCTTCCTAGACACATCTGCAGGCTGAGAATTATTCCACTTGCATGGCAAGGTGCGCATGTAGGTGTGTTAAAAATTCTGGAGGCACCGGGTATTGATCCCACTACCTCTCGCATACTAAGCTAGCGCTCTACCACCTGAGCTACGCCCGCCCCCCCGAAGACTAATGGTGCTACAAACAGCCATATAGATGACACAGACCCTTGCACTCCCATTATTCAGCAGACAAACACTACTCTCTATGTATCCGTTAGGGTGTCTTTCAGGTTTCGTGCATTCTGTATCGAATCGTAGTTGGCCACAATGAAAGTGGCACGTATAACGTCGAAAATAGAGTTCGGACACCGCTCTGAGTAAGTCGAACGTGTTGTCCACCCTCTAGACTTCAATGAGGTTAAGCCGTGATACCTAAGACAGATCTGCACTCGATGACACCTCGATAACAGCCGGTCCCCACACTTACACCTTGCTCTCCTTACATCAGTTTACATCATATCAGTCTGTGACGCTGGCTTTGCAACATCTTGCGTGCCTTTAGGTTCGCCGCGACCAACACTTACAATGCACTGACCACAAAAAAAGGAGGCGCCGCGGCTTGAACGCTGCACCTTTCACATGCGAAGCGAACGCGCTACCAACTGAGCTACGCCACATGCACGACCAAACTGCGCTATTCCCCATTCTTTGCGACTCTGATGCGCACGGACACGATGGTTGGTTGGTTTGTAGCGGTGAAGGGAGCAGAGTACAAAGGCGCGGACACGTTCATATACACAAACGTTCCAAGTAGTTTCGATGCTCTGGTATTACAAATGCAAATTCCGTCTGTTTTTAACGTCTTAAATTGAAAGAGCCGTCACAAATTGCTCCGTTTTCGCTCCTTATCGACAATCATACAGCACCTGAGGTAACAAACACATCTCGAGCCCCATTGTGCACTCCATTATTCATGCCAACTCAGTGCCTCGCTCTTTACTACTGTGTACTAATCTTGTCCTCCAACTGCAAAACCCTGGGCCACAACAAGTTTCCGCGTCTCCATTGCACTGCGCATACAACAAAACGCTCCCCAAACTTGGCACTCACCCACGCAGCCGACTTTTCCGACTTTCCACGACGCTCACGCAACGCTCACGCTAGTGACAGCATTATTTATAGTTCGACGTCGCGCCAAAGCGAATGAGCACATTTCGCCTACGGCTTAGGCCGCCCTCCTAGTGTGGCTGCTCGGTGTCTGCAGGCAGCGAGGGTCTGCTAGCTTCCTGTGTTCGCACCTATGTCACCTGTGCTTGCTTGTCAGAGACAGACTATCGCAAAACATACAACTCACTCCATGAATTGATTGCTACGGCATCTGTTATCAGCAGTCACAACTAGCAACACCAGTAGCAGCCGACTGCACGCAAAGAATAGGAATGTGCAGTGGGATTTACGTGAACTCGGCGCAACGCAGATCTTTCCGGCATAGGCTTGAGAATCTTACGGGAACACTTGTACTGTTTCTAAATAAAGTGTAGGCGTGGGAGGAGGGTGCTTCCCGCGCACTAATAACAGCACGCTTGCCAATTGTGGATGCTAATCATTCGCTTGTATCTTCCTAGACACATCTGCAGGCTGAGAATTATTCCACTTGCATGGCAAGGTGCGCATGTAGGTGTGTTAAAAATTCTGGAGGCACCGGGTATTGATCCCAGTACCTCTCGCATACTAAGCTAGCGCTCTACCACCTGAGCTACGCCCGCCCCCCCGAAGACTAATGGTGCTACAAACAGCCATATAGATGACACAGACCCTTGCACTCCCATTATTCAGCAGACAAACACTACTCTCTATGTATCCGTTAGGGTGTCTTTCAGGTTTCGTGCATTCTGTATCGAATCGTAGTTGGCCACAATGAAAGTGGCACGTATAACGTCGAAAATAGAGTTCGGACACCGCTCTGAGTAAGTCGAACGTGTTGTCCACCCTCTAGACTTCAATGAGGTTAAGCCGTGATACCTAAGACAGATCTGCACTCGATGACACCTCGATAACAGCCGGTCCCCACACTTACACCTTGCTCTCCTTACATCAGTTTACATCATATCAGTCTGTGACGCTGGCTTTGCAACATCTTGCGTGCCTTTAGGTTCGCCGCGACCAACACTTACAATGCACTGACCACAAAAAAAGGAGGCGCCGCGGCTTGAACGCGCTACCATCTGAGCTACGCCACATGCACGACCAAACTGCGCTATTCCCCATTCTTTGCGACTCTGATGCGCACGGACACGATGGTTGGTTGGTTTGTAGCGGTGAAGGGAGCAGAGTACAAAGGCGCGGACACGTTCATATACAAAACCCTGGGCCACAACAAGTTTCCGCGTCTCCATTGCACTGCGCATACAACAAAACGCTCCCCAAACTTGGCACTCACCCACGCAGCCGACTTTTCCGACTTTCCACGACGCTCACGCAACGCTCACGCTAGTGACAGCATTATTTATAGTTCGACGTCGCGCCAAAGCGAATGAGCACATTTCGCCTACGGCTTAGGCCGCCCTCCTAGTGTGGCTGCTCGGTGTCTGCAGGCAGCGAGGGTCTGCTAGCTTCCTGTGTTCGCACCTATGTCACCTGTGCTTGCTTGTCAGAGACAGACTATCGCAAAACATACAACTCACTCCATGAATTGATTGCTACGGCATCTGTTATCAGCAGTCACAACTAGCAACACCAGTAGCAGCCGACTGCACGCAAAGAATAGGAATGTGCAGTGGGATTTACGTGAACTCGGCGCAACGCTGATCTTTCCGGCATAGGCTTGAGAATCTTACGGGAACACTTGTACTGTTTCTAAATAAAGTGTAGGCGTGGGAGGAGGGTGCTTCCCGCGCACTAATAACAGCACGCTTGCCAATTGTGGATGCTAATCATTCGCTTGTATCTTCCTAGACACATCTGCAGGCTGAGAATTATTCCACTTGCATGGCAAGGTGCGCATGTAGGTGTGTTAAAAATTCTGGAGGCACCGGGTATTGATCCCACTACCTCTCGCATACTAAGCTAGCGCTCTACCACCTGAGCTACGCCCGCCCCCCCGAAGACTAATGGTGCTACAAACAGCCATATAGATGACACAGACCCTTGCACTCCCATTATTCAGCAGACAAACACTACTCTCTATGTATCCGTTAGGGTGTCTTTCAGGTTTCGTGCATTCTGTATCGAATCGTAGTTGGCCACAATGAAAGTGGCACGTATAACGTCGAAAATAGAGTTCGGACACCGCTCTGAGTAAGTCGAACGTGTTGTCCACCCTCTAGACTTCAATGAGGTTAAGCCGTGATACCTAAGACAGATCTGCACTCGATGACACCTCGATAACAGCCGGTCCCCACACTTACACCTTGCTCTCCTTACATCAGTTTACATCATATCAGTCTGTGACGCTGGCTTTGCAACATCTTGCGTGCCTTTAGGTTCGCCGCGACCAACACTTACAATGCACTGACCACAAAAAAAGGAGGCGCCGCGGCTTGAACGCTGCACCTTTCACATGCGAAGCGAACGCGCTACCAACTGAGCTACGCCACATGCACGACCAAACTGCGCTATTCCCCATTCTTTGCGACTCTGATGCGCACGGACACGATGGTTGGTTGGTTTGTAGCGGTGAAGGGAGCAGAGTACAAAGGCGCGGACACGTTCATATACACAAACGTTCCAAGTAGTTTCGATGCTCTGGTATTACAAATGCAAATTCCGTCTGTTTTTAACGTCTTAAATTGAAAGAGCCGTCTCAAATTGCTCCGTTTTCGCTCCTTATCGACAATCATACAGCACCTGAGGTAACAAACACATCTCGAGCCCCATTGTGCACTCCATTATTCATGCCAACTCAGTGCCTCGCTCTTTACTACTGTGTACTAATCTTGTCCTCCAACTGCAAAACCCTGGGCCACAACAAGTTTCCGCGTCTCCATTGCACTGCGCATACAACAAAACGCTCCCCAAACTTGGCACTCACCCACGCAGCCGACTTTTCCGACTTTCCACGACGCTCACGCAACGCTCACGCTAGTGACAGCATTATTTATAGTTCGACGTCGCGCCAAAGCGAATGAGCACATTTCGCCTACGGCTTAGGCCGCCCTCCTAGTGTGGCTGCTCGGTGTCTGCAGGCAGCGAGGGTCTGCTAGCTTCCTGTGTTCGCACCTATGTCACCTGTGCTTGCTTGTCAGAGACAGACTATCGCAAAACATACAACTCACTCCATGAATTGATTGCTACGGCATCTGTTATCAGCAGTCACAACTAGCAACACCAGTAGCAGCCGACTGCACGCAAAGAATAGGAATGTGCAGTGGGATTTACGTGAACTCGGCGCAACGCAGATCTTTCCGGCATAGGCTTGAGAATCTTACGGGAACACTTGTACTGTTTCTAAATAAAGTGTAGGCGTGGGAGGAGGGTGCTTCCCGCGCACTAATAACAGCACGCTTGCCAATTGTGGATGCTAATCATTCGCTTGTATCTTCCTAGACACATCTGCAGGCTGAGAATTATTCCACTTGCATGGCAAGGTGCGCATGTAGGTGTGTTAAAAATTCTGGAGGCACCGGGTATTGATCCCAGTACCTCTCGCATACTAAGCTAGCGCTCTACCACCTGAGCTACGCCCGCCCCCCCGAAGACTAATGGTGCTACAAACAGCCATATAGATGACACAGACCCTTGCACTCCCATTATTCAGCAGACAAACACTACTCTCTATGTATCCGTTAGGGTGTCTTTCAGGTTTCGTGCATTCTGTATCGAATCGTAGTTGGCCACAATGAAAGTGGCACGTATAACGTCGAAAATAGAGTTCGGACACCGCTCTGAGTAAGTCGAACGTGTTGTCCACCCTCTAGACTTCAATGAGGTTAAGCCGTGATACCTAAGACAGATCTGCACTCGATGACACCTCGATAACAGCCGGTCCCCACACTTACACCTTGCTCTCCTTACATCAGTTTACATCATATCAGTCTGTGACGCTGGCTTTGCAACATCTTGCGTGCCTTTAGGTTCGCCGCGACCAACACTTACAATGCACTGACCACAAAAAAAGGAGGCGCCGCGGCTTGAACGCGCTACCATCTGAGCTACGCCACATGCACGACCAAACTGCGCTATTCCCCATTCTTTGCGACTCTGATGCGCACGGACACGATGGTTGGTTGGTTTGTAGCGGTGAAGGGAGCAGAGTACAAAGGCGCGGACACGTTCATATACAAAACCCTGGGCCACAACAAGTTTCCGCGTCTCCATTGCACTGCGCATACAACAAAACGCTCCCCAAACTTGGCACTCACCCACGCAGCCGACTTTTCCGACTTTCCACGACGCTCACGCAACGCTCACGCTAGTGACAGCATTATTTATAGTTCGACGTCGCGCCAAAGCGAATGAGCACATTTCGCCTACGGCTTAGGCCGCCCTCCTAGTGTGGCTGCTCGGTGTCTGCAGGCAGCGAGGGTCTGCTAGCTTCCTGTGTTCGCACCTATGTCACCTGTGCTTGCTTGTCAGAGACAGACTATCGCAAAACATACAACTCACTCCATGAATTGATTGCTACGGCATCTGTTATCAGCAGTCACAACTAGCAACACCAGTAGCAGCCGACTGCACGCAAAGAATAGGAATGTGCAGTGGGATTTACGTGAACTCGGCGCAACGCTGATCTTTCCGGCATAGGCTTGAGAATCTTACGGGAACACTTGTACTGTTTCTAAATAAAGTGTAGGCGTGGGAGGAGGGTGCTTCCCGCGCACTAATAACAGCACGCTTGCCAATTGTGGATGCTAATCATTCGCTTGTATCTTCCTAGACACACCTGCCGGCTGAGAATTATTCCACTTGCATGGCAAGGTGCGCATGTAGGTGTGTTAAAAATTCTGGAGGCACCGGGTATTGATCCCACTACCTCTCGCATACTAAGCTAGCGCTCTACCACCTGAGCTACGCCCGCCCCCCCGAAGACTAATGGTGCTACAAACAGCCATATAGATGACACAGACCCTTGCACTCCCATTATTCAGCAGACAAACACTACTCTCTATGTATCCGTTAGGGTGTCTTTCAGGTTTCGTGCATTCTGTATCGAATCGTAGTTGGCCACAATGAAAGTGGCACGTATAACGTCGAAAATAGAGTTCGGACACCGCTCTGAGTAAGTCGAACGTGTTGTCCACCCTCTAGACTTCAATGAGGTTAAGCCGTGATACCTAAGACAGATCTGCACTCGATGACACCTCGATAACAGCCGGTCCCCACACTTACACCTTGCTCTCCTTACATCAGTTTACATCATATCAGTCTGTGACGCTGGCTTTGCAACATCTTGCGTGCCTTTAGGTTCGCCGCGACCAACACTTACAATGCACTGACCACAAAAAAAGGAGGCGCCGCGGCTTGAACGCTGCACCTTTCACATGCGAAGCGAACGCGCTACCAACTGAGCTACGCCACATGCACGACCAAACTGCGCTATTCCCCATTCTTTGCGACTCTGATGCGCACGGACACGATGGTTGGTTGGTTTGTAGCGGTGAAGGGAGCAGAGTACAAAGGCGCGGACACGTTCATATACACAAACGTTCCAAGTAGTTTCGATGCTCTGGTATTACAAATGCAAATTCCGTCTGTTTTTAACGTCTTAAATTGAAAGAGCCGTCTCAAATTGCTCCGTTTTCGCTCCTTATCGACAATCATACAGCACCTGAGGTAACAAACACATCTCGAGCCCCATTGTGCACTCCATTATTCATGCCAACTCAGTGCCTCGCTCTTTACTACTGTGTACTAATCTTGTCCTCCAACTGCAAAACCCTGGGCCACAACAAGTTTCCGCGTCTCCATTGCACTGCGCATACAACAAAACGCTCCCCAAACTTGGCACTCACCCACGCAGCCGACTTTTCCGACTTTCCACGACGCTCACGCAACGCTCACGCTAGTGACAGCATTATTTATAGTTCGACGTCGCGCCAAAGCGAATGAGCACATTTCGCCTACGGCTTAGGCCGCCCTCCTAGTGTGGCTGCTCGGTGTCTGCAGGCAGCGAGGGTCTGCTAGCTTCCTGTGTTCGCACCTATGTCACCTGTGCTTGCTTGTCAGAGACAGACTATCGCAAAACATACAACTCACTCCATGAATTGATTGCTACGGCATCTGTTATCAGCAGTCACAACTAGCAACACCAGTAGCAGCCGACTGCACGCAAAGAATAGGAATGTGCAGTGGGATTTACGTGAACTCGGCGCAACGCTGATCTTTCCGGCATAGGCTTGAGAATCTTACGGGAACACTTGTACTGTTTCTAAATAAAGTGTAGGCGTGGGAGGAGGGTGCTTCCCGCGCACTAATAACAGCACGCTTGCCAATTGTGGATGCTAATCATTCGCTTGTATCTTCCTAGACACATCTGCAGGCTGAGAATTATTCCACTTGCATGGCAAGGTGCGCATGTAGGTGTGTTAAAAATTCTGGAGGCACCGGGTATTGATCCCACTACCTCTCGCATACTAAGCTAGCGCTCTACCACCTGAGCTACGCCCGCCCCCCCGAAGACTAATGGTGCTACAAACAGCCATATAGATGACACAGACCCTTGCACTCCCATTATTCAGCAGACAAACACTACTCTCTATGTATCCGTTAGGGTGTCTTTCAGGTTTCGTGCATTCTGTATCGAATCGTAGTTGGCCACAATGAAAGTGGCACGTATAACGTCGAAAATAGAGTTCGGACACCGCTCTGAGTAAGTCGAACGTGTTGTCCACCCTCTAGACTTCAATGAGGTTAAGCCGTGATACCTAAGACAGATCTGCACTCGATGACACCTCGATAACAGCCGGTCCCCACACTTACACCTTGCTCTCCTTACATCAGTTTACATCATATCAGTCTGTGACGCTGGCTTTGCAACATCTTGCGTGCCTTTAGGTTCGCCGCGACCAACACTTACAATGCACTGACCACAAAAAAAGGAGGCGCCGCGGCTTGAACGCTGCACCTTTCACATGCGAAGCGAACGCGCTACCAACTGAGCTACGCCACATGCACGACCAAACTGCGCTATTCCCCATTCTTTGCGACTCTGATGCGCACGGACACGATGGTTGGTTGGTTTGTAGCGGTGAAGGGAGCAGAGTACAAAGGCGCGGACACGTTCATATACACAAACGTTCCAAGTAGTTTCGATGCTCTGGTATTACAAATGCAAATTCCGTCTGTTTTTAACGTCTTAAATTGAAAGAGCCGTCTCAAATTGCTCCGTTTTCGCTCCTTATCGACAATCATACAGCACCTGAGGTAACAAACACATCTCGAGCCCCATTGTGCACTCCATTATTCATGCCAACTCAGTGCCTCGCTCTTTACTACTGTGTACTAATCTTGTCCTCCAACTGCAAAACCCTGGGCCACAACAAGTTTCCGCGTCTCCATTGCACTGCGCATACAACAAAACGCTCCCCAAACTTGGCACTCACCCACGCAGCCGACTTTTCCGACTTTCCACGACGCTCACGCAACGCTCACGCTAGTGACAGCATTATTTATAGTTCGACGTCGCGCCAAAGCGAATGAGCACATTTCGCCTACGGCTTAGGCCGCCCTCCTAGTGTGGCTGCTCGGTGTCTGCAGGCAGCGAGGGTCTGCTAGCTTCCTGTGTTCGCACCTATGTCACCTGTGCTTGCTTGTCAGAGACAGACTATCGCAAAACATACAACTCACTCCATGAATTGATTGCTACGGCATCTGTTATCAGCAGTCACAACTAGCAACACCAGTAGCAGCCGACTGCACGCAAAGAATAGGAATGTGCAGTGGGATTTACGTGAACTCGGCGCAACGCAGATCTTTCCGGCATAGGCTTGAGAATCTTACGGGAACACTTGTACTGTTTCTAAATAAAGTGTAGGCGTGGGAGGAGGGTGCTTCCCGCGCACTAATAACAGCACGCTTGCCAATTGTGGATGCTAATCATTCGCTTGTATCTTCCTAGACACATCTGCAGGCTGAGAATTATTCCACTTGCATGGCAAGGTGCGCATGTAGGTGTGTTAAAAATTCTGGAGGCACCGGGTATTGATCCCAGTACCTCTCGCATACTAAGCTAGCGCTCTACCACCTGAGCTACGCCCGCCCCCCCGAAGACTAATGGTGCTACAAACAGCCATATAGATGACACAGACCCTTGCACTCCCATTATTCAGCAGACAAACACTACTCTCTATGTATCCGTTAGGGTGTCTTTCAGGTTTCGTGCATTCTGTATCGAATCGTAGTTGGCCACAATGAAAGTGGCACGTATAACGTCGAAAATAGAGTTCGGACACCGCTCTGAGTAAGTCGAACGTGTTGTCCACCCTCTAGACTTCAATGAGGTTAAGCCGTGATACCTAAGACAGATCTGCACTCGATGACACCTCGATAACAGCCGGTCCCCACACTTACACCTTGCTCTCCTTACATCAGTTTACATCATATCAGTCTGTGACGCTGGC
This sequence comes from Schistocerca gregaria, assembly GCF_023897955.1. NCBI lineage: Eukaryota > Metazoa > Arthropoda > Insecta > Orthoptera > Acrididae > Schistocerca > Schistocerca gregaria. The sequence goes on along the minus strand of NC_064922.1, from coordinate 34,559,502 downwards.
TTTGCAACATCTTGCGTGCCTTTAGGTTCGCCGCGACCAACACTTACAATGCACTGACCACAAAAAAAGGAGGCGCCGCGGCTAACACGCGATCTAGTGTGAGCTACGCCACATGCACGACCAAACTGCGCTATTCCCCATTCTTTGCGACTCTGATGCGCACGGACACGATGGTTGGTTGGTTTGTAGCGGTGAAGGGAGCAGAGTACAAAGGCGCGGACACGTTCATATACAAAACCCTGGGCCACAACAAGTTTCCGCGTCTCCATTGCACTGCGCATACAACAAAACGCTCCCCAAACTTGGCACTCACCCACGCAGCCGACTTTTCCGACTTTCCACGACGCTCACGCAACGCTCACGCTAGTGACAGCATTATTTATAGTTCGACGTCGCGCCAAAGCGAATGAGCACATTTCGCCTACGGCTTAGGCCGCCCTCCTAGTGTGGCTGCTCGGTGTCTGCAGGCAGCGAGGGTCTGCTAGCTTCCTGTGTTCGCACCTATGTCACCTGTGCTTGCTTGTCAGAGACAGACTATCGCAAAACATACAACTCACTCCATGAATTGATTGCTACGGCATCTGTTATCAGCAGTCACAACTAGCAACACCAGTAGCAGCCGACTGCACGCAAAGAATAGGAATGTGCAGTGGGATTTACGTGAACTCGGCGCAACGCTGATCTTTCCGGCATAGGCTTGAGAATCTTACGGGAACACTTGTACTGTTTCTAAATAAAGTGTAGGCGTGGGAGGAGGGTGCTTCCCGCGCACTAATAACAGCACGCTTGCCAATTGTGGATGCTAATCATTCGCTTGTATCTTCCTAGACACACCTGCCGGCTGAGAATTATTCCACTTGCATGGCAAGGTGCGCATGTAGGTGTGTTAAAAATTCTGGAGGCACCGGGTATTGATCCCACTACCTCTCGCATACTAAGCTAGCGCTCTACCACCTGAGCTACGCCCGCCCCCCCGAAGACTAATGGTGCTACAAACAGCCATATAGATGACACAGACCCTTGCACTCCCATTATTCAGCAGACAAACACTACTCTCTATGTATCCGTTAGGGTGTCTTTCAGGTTTCGTGCATTCTGTATCGAATCGTAGTTGGCCACAATGAAAGTGGCACGTATAACGTCGAAAATAGAGTTCGGACACCGCTCTGAGTAAGTCGAACGTGTTGTCCACCCTCTAGACTTCAATGAGGTTAAGCCGTGATACCTAAGACAGATCTGCACTCGATGACACCTCGATAACAGCCGGTCCCCACACTTACACCTTGCTCTCCTTACATCAGTTTACATCATATCAGTCTGTGACGCTGGCTTTGCAACATCTTGCGTGCCTTTAGGTTCGCCGCGACCAACACTTACAATGCACTGACCACAAAAAAAGGAGGCGCCGCGGCTTGAACGCTGCACCTTTCACATGCGAAGCGAACGCGCTACCAACTGAGCTACGCCACATGCACGACCAAACTGCGCTATTCCCCATTCTTTGCGACTCTGATGCGCACGGACACGATGGTTGGTTGGTTTGTAGCGGTGAAGGGAGCAGAGTACAAAGGCGCGGACACGTTCATATACACAAACGTTCCAAGTAGTTTCGATGCTCTGGTATTACAAATGCAAATTCCGTCTGTTTTTAACGTCTTAAATTGAAAGAGCCGTCACAAATTGCTCCGTTTTCGCTCCTTATCGACAATCATACAGCACCTGAGGTAACAAACACATCTCGAGCCCCATTGTGCACTCCATTATTCATGCCAACTCAGTGCCTCGCTCTTTACTACTGTGTACTAATCTTGTCCTCCAACTGCAAAACCCTGGGCCACAACAAGTTTCCGCGTCTCCATTGCACTGCGCATACAACAAAACGCTCCCCAAACTTGGCACTCACCCACGCAGCCGACTTTTCCGACTTTCCACGACGCTCACGCAACGCTCACGCTAGTGACAGCATTATTTATAGTTCGACGTCGCGCCAAAGCGAATGAGCACATTTCGCCTACGGCTTAGGCCGCCCTCCTAGTGTGGCTGCTCGGTGTCTGCAGGCAGCGAGGGTCTGCTAGCTTCCTGTGTTCGCACCTATGTCACCTGTGCTTGCTTGTCAGAGACAGACTATCGCAAAACATACAACTCACTCCATGAATTGATTGCTACGGCATCTGTTATCAGCAGTCACAACTAGCAACACCAGTAGCAGCCGACTGCACGCAAAGAATAGGAATGTGCAGTGGGATTTACGTGAACTCGGCGCAACGCAGATCTTTCCGGCATAGGCTTGAGAATCTTACGGGAACACTTGTACTGTTTCTAAATAAAGTGTAGGCGTGGGAGGAGGGTGCTTCCCGCGCACTAATAACAGCACGCTTGCCAATTGTGGATGCTAATCATTCGCTTGTATCTTCCTAGACACATCTGCAGGCTGAGAATTATTCCACTTGCATGGCAAGGTGCGCATGTAGGTGTGTTAAAAATTCTGGAGGCACCGGGTATTGATCCCACTACCTCTCGCATACTAAGCTAGCGCTCTACCACCTGAGCTACGCCCGCCCCCCCGAAGACTAATGGTGCTACAAACAGCCATATAGATGACACAGACCCTTGCACTCCCATTATTCAGCAGACAAACACTACTCTCTATGTATCCGTTAGGGTGTCTTTCAGGTTTCGTGCATTCTGTATCGAATCGTAGTTGGCCACAATGAAAGTGGCACGTATAACGTCGAAAATAGAGTTCGGACACCGCTCTGAGTAAGTCGAACGTGTTGTCCACCCTCTAGACTTCAATGAGGTTAAGCCGTGATACCTAAGACAGATCTGCACTCGATGACACCTCGATAACAGCCGGTCCCCACACTTACACCTTGCTCTCCTTACATCAGTTTACATCATATCAGTCTGTGACGCTGGCTTTGCAACATCTTGCGTGCCTTTAGGTTCGCCGCGACCAACACTTACAATGCACTGACCACAAAAAAAGGAGGCGCCGCGGCTTGAACGCGCTACCAACTGAGCTACGCCACATGCACGACCAAACTGCGCTATTCCCCATTCTTTGCGACTCTGATGCGCACGGACACGATGGTTGGTTGGTTTGTAGCGGTGAAGGGAGCAGAGTACAAAGGCGCGGACACGTTCATATACAAAACCCTGGGCCACAACAAGTTTCCGCGTCTCCATTGCACTGCGCATACAACAAAACGCTCCCCAAACTTGGCACTCACCCACGCAGCCGACTTTTCCGACTTTCCACGACGCTCACGCAACGCTCACGCTAGTGACAGCATTATTTATAGTTCGACGTCGCGCCAAAGCGAATGAGCACATTTCGCCTACGGCTTAGGCCGCCCTCCTAGTGTGGCTGCTCGGTGTCTGCAGGCAGCGAGGGTCTGCTAGCTTCCTGTGTTCGCACCTATGTCACCTGTGATTGCTTGTCAGAGACAGACTATCGCAAAACATACAACTCACTCCATGAATTGATTGCTACGGCATCTGTTATCAGCAGTCACAACTAGCAACACCAGTAGCAGCCGACTGCACGCAAAGAATAGGAATGTGCAGTGGGATTTACGTGAACTCGGCGCAACGCTGATCTTTCCGGCATAGGCTTGAGAATCTTACGGGAACACTTGTACTGTTTCTAAATAAAGTGTAGGCGTGGGAGGAGGGTGCTTCCCGCGCACTAATAACAGCACGCTTGCCAATTGTGGATGCTAATCATTCGCTTGTATCTTCCTAGACACATCTGCAGGCTGAGAATTATTCCACTTGCATGGCAAGGTGCGCATGTAGGTGTGTTAAAAATTCTGGAGGCACCGGGTATTGATCCCACTACCTCTCGCATACTAAGCTAGCGCTCTACCACCTGAGCTACGCCCGCCACACCGAAGACTAATGGTGCTACAAACAGCCATATAGATGACACAGACCCTTGCACTCCCATTATTCAGCAGACAAACACTACTCTCTATGTATCCGTTAGGGTGTCTTTCAGGTTTCGTGCATTCTGTATCGAATCGTAGTTGGCCACAATGAAAGTGGCACGTATAACGTCGAAAATAGAGTTCGGACACCGCTCTGAGTAAGTCGAACGTGTTGTCCACCCTCTAGACTTCAATGAGGTTAAGCCGTGATACCTAAGACAGATCTGCACTCGATGACACCTCGATAACAGCCGGTCCCCACACTTACACCTTGCTCTCCTTACATCAGTTTACATCATATCAGTCTGTGACGCTGGCTTTGCAACATCTTGCGTGCCTTTAGGTTCGCCGCGACCAACACTTACAATGCACTGACCACAAAAAAAGGAGGCGCCGCGGCTTGAACGCTGCACCTTTCACATGCGAAGCGAACGCGCTACCAACTGAGCTACGCCACATGCACGACCAAACTGCGCTATTCCCCATTCTTTGCGACTCTGATGCGCACGGACACGATGGTTGGTTGGTTTGTAGCGGTGAAGGGAGCAGAGTACAAAGGCGCGGACACGTTCATATACACAAACGTTCCAAGTAGTTTCGATGCTCTGGTATTACAAATGCAAATTCCGTCTGTTTTTAACGTCTTAAATTGAAAGAGCCGTCACAAATTGCTCCGTTTTCGCTCCTTATCGACAATCATACAGCACCTGAGGTAACAAACACATCTCGAGCCCCATTGTGCACTCCATTATTCATGCCAACTCAGTGCCTCGCTCTTTACTACTGTGTACTAATCTTGTCCTCCAACTGCAAAACCCTGGGCCACAACAAGTTTCCGCGTCTCCATTGCACTGCGCATACAACAAAACGCTCCCCAAACTTGGCACTCACCCACGCAGCCGACTTTTCCGACTTTCCACGACGCTCACGCAACGCTCACGCTAGTGACAGCATTATTTATAGTTCGACGTCGCGCCAAAGCGAATGAGCACATTTCGCCTACGGCTTAGGCCGCCCTCCTAGTGTGGCTGCTCGGTGTCTGCAGGCAGCGAGGGTCTGCTAGCTTCCTGTGTTCGCACCTATGTCACCTGTGCTTGCTTGTCAGAGACAGACTATCGCAAAACATACAACTCACTCCATGAATTGATTGCTACGGCATCTGTTATCAGCAGTCACAACTAGCAACACCAGTAGCAGCCGACTGCACGCAAAGAATAGGAATGTGCAGTGGGATTTACGTGAACTCGGCGCAACGCAGATCTTTCCGGCATAGGCTTGAGAATCTTACGGGAACACTTGTACTGTTTCTAAATAAAGTGTAGGCGTGGGAGGAGGGTGCTTCCCGCGCACTAATAACAGCACGCTTGCCAATTGTGGATGCTAATCATTCGCTTGTATCTTCCTAGACACATCTGCAGGCTGAGAATTATTCCACTTGCATGGCAAGGTGCGCATGTAGGTGTGTTAAAAATTCTGGAGGCACCGGGTATTGATCCCAGTACCTCTCGCATACTAAGCTAGCGCTCTACCACCTGAGCTACGCCCGCCCCCCCGAAGACTAATGGTGCTACAAACAGCCATATAGATGACACAGACCCTTGCACTCCCATTATTCAGCAGACAAACACTACTCTCTATGTATCCGTTAGGGTGTCTTTCAGGTTTCGTGCATTCTGTATCGAATCGTAGTTGGCCACAATGAAAGTGGCACGTATAACGTCGAAAATAGAGTTCGGACACCGCTCTGAGTAAGTCGAACGTGTTGTCCACCCTCTAGACTTCAATGAGGTTAAGCCGTGATACCTAAGACAGATCTGCACTCGATGACACCTCGATAACAGCCGGTCCCCACACTTACACCTTGCTCTCCTTACATCAGTTTACATCATATCAGTCTGTGACGCTGGCTTTGCAACATCTTGCGTGCCTTTAGGTTCGCCGCGACCAACACTTACAATGCACTGACCACAAAAAAAGGAGGCGCCGCGGCTTGAACGCTGCACCTTTCACATGCGAAGCGAACGCGCTACCAACTGAGCTACGCCACATGCACGACCAAACTGCGCTATTCCCCATTCTTTGCGACTCTGATGCGCACGGACACGATGGTTGGTTGGTTTGTAGCGGTCAAGGGAGCAGAGTACAAAGGCGCGGACACGTTCATATACACAAACGTTCCAAGTAGTTTCGATGCTCTGGTATTACAAATGCAAATTCCGTCTGTTTTTAACGTCTTAAATTGAAAGAGCCGTCACAAATTGCTCCGTTTTCGCTCCTTATCGACAATCATACAGCACCTGAGGTAACAAACACATCTCGAGCCCCATTGTGCACTCCATTATTCATGCCAACTCAGTGCCTCGCTCTTTACTACTGTGTACTAATCTTGTCCTCCAACTGCAAAACCCTGGGCCACAACAAGTTTCCGCGTCTCCATTGCACTGCGCATACAACAAAACGCTCCCCAAACTTGGCACTCACCCACGCAGCCGACTTTTCCGACTTTCCACGACGCTCACGCAACGCTCACGCTAGTGACAGCATTATTTATAGTTCGACGTCTCGCCAAAGCGAATGAGCACATTTCGCCTACGGCTTAGGGCGCCCTCCTAGTGTGGCTGCTCGGTGTCTGCAGGCAGCGAGGGTCTGCTAGCTTCCTGTGTTCGCACCTATGTCACCTGTGCTTGCTTGTCAGAGACAGACTATCGCAAAACATACAACTCACTCCATGAATTGATTGCTACGGCATCTGTTATCAGCAGTCACAACTAGCAACACCAGTAGCAGCCGACTGCACGCAAAGAATAGGAATGTGCAGTGGGATTTACGTGAACTCGGCGCAACGCAGATCTTTCCGGCATAGGCTTGAGAATCTTACGGGAACACTTGTACTGTTTCTAAATAAAGTGTAGGCGTGGGAGGAGGGTGCTTCCCGCGCACTAATAACAGCACGCTTGCCAATTGTGGATGCTAATCGTTCGCTTGTATCTTCCTAGACACATCTGCAGGCTGAGAATTATTCCACTTGCATGGCAAGGTGCGCATGTAGGTGTGTTAAAAATTCTGGAGGCACCGGTTATTGATCCCAGTACCTCTCGCATACTAAGCTAGCGCTCTACCACCTGAGCTACGCCCGCCCCCCCGAAGACTAATGGTGCTACAAACAGCCATATAGATGACACAGACCCTTGCACTCCCATTATTCAGCAGACAAACACTACTCTCTATGTATCCGTTAGGGTGTCTTTCAGGTTTCGTGCATTCTGTATCGAATCGTAGTTGGCCACAATGAAAGTGGCACGTATAACGTCGAAAATAGAGTTCGGACACCGCTCTGAGTAAGTCGAACGTGTTGTCCACCCTCTAGACTTCAATGAGGTTAAGCCGTGATACCTAAGACAGATCTGCACTCGATGACACCTCGATAACAGCCGGTCCCCACACTTACACCTTGCTCTCCTTACATCAGTTTACATCATATCAGTCTGTGACGCTGGCTTTGCAACATCTTGCGTGCCTTTAGGTTCGCCGCGACCAACACTTACAATGCACTGACCACAAAAAAAGGAGGCGCCGCGGCTTGAACGCTGCACCTTTCACATGCGAAGCGAACGCGCTACCAACTGAGCTACGCCACATGCACGACCAAACTGCGCTATTCCCCATTCTTTGCGACTCTGATGCGCACGGACACGATGGTTGGTTGGTTTGTAGCGGTGAAGGGAGCAGAGTACAAAGGCGCGGACACGTTCATATACACAAACGTTCCAAGTAGTTTCGATGCTCTGGTATTACAAATGCAAATTCCGTCTGTTTTTAACGTCTTAAATTGAAAGAGCCGTCACAAATTGCTCCGTTTTCGCTCCTTATCGACAATCATACAGCACCTGAGGTAACAAACACATCTCGAGCCCCATTGTGCACTCCATTATTCATGCCAACTCAGTGCCTCGCTCTTTACTACTGTGTACTAATCTTGTCCTCCAACTGCAAAACCCTGGGCCACAACAAGTTTCCGCGTCTCCATTGCACTGCGCATACAACAAAACGCTCCCCAAACTTGGCACTCACCCACGCAGCCGACTTTTCCGACTTTCCACGACGCTCACGCAACGCTCACGCTAGTGACAGCATTATTTATAGTTCGACGTCTCGCCAAAGCGAATGAGCACATTTCGCCTACGGCTTAGGGCGCCCTCCTAGTGTGGCTGCTCGGTGTCTGCAGGCAGCGAGGGTCTGCTAGCTTCCTGTGTTCGCACCTATGTCACCTGTGCTTGCTTGTCAGAGACAGACTATCGCAAAACATACAACTCACTCCATGAATTGATTGCTACGGCATCTGTTATCAGCAGTCACAACTAGCAACACCAGTAGCAGCCGACTGCACGCAAAGAATAGGAATGTGCAGTGGGATTTACGTGAACTCGGCGCAACGCAGATCTTTCCGGCATAGGCTTGAGAATCTTACGGGAACACTTGTACTGTTTCTAAATAAAGTGTAGGCGTGGGAGGAGGGTGCTTCCCGCGCACTAATAACAGCACGCTTGCCAATTGTGGATGCTAATCGTTCGCTTGTATCTTCCTAGACACATCTGCAGGCTGAGAATTATTCCACTTGCATGGCAAGGTGCGCATGTAGGTGTGTTAAAAATTCTGGAGGCACCGGGTATTGATCCCAGTACCTCTCGCATACTAAGCTAGCGCTCTACCACCTGAGCTACGCCCGCCCCCCCGAAGACTAATGGTGCTACAAACAGCCATATAGATGACACAGACCCTTGCACTCCCATTATTCAGCAGACAAACACTACTCTCTATGTATCCGTTAGGGTGTCTTTCAGGTTTCGTGCATTCTGTATCGAATCGTAGTTGGCCACAATGAAAGTGGCACGTATAACGTCGAAAATAGAGTTCGGACACCGCTCTGAGTAAGTCGAACGTGTTGTCCACCCTCTAGACTTCAATGAGGTTAAGCCGTGATACCTAAGACAGATCTGCACTCGATGACACCTCGATAACAGCCGGTCCCCACACTTACACCTTGCTCTCCTTACATCAGTTTACATCATATCAGTCTGTGACGCTGGCTTTGCAACATCTTGCGTGCCTTTAGGTTCGCCGCGACCAACACTTACAATGCACTGACCACAAAAAAAGGAGGCGCCGCGGCTTGAACGCTGCACCTTTCACATGCGAAGCGAACGCGCTACCAACTGAGCTACGCCACATGCACGACCAAATTGCGCTATTCCCCATTCTTTGCGACTCTGATGCGCACGGACACGATGGTTGGTTGGTTTGTAGCGGTCAAGGGAGCAGAGTACAAAGGCGCGGACACGTTCATATACACAAACGTTCCAAGTAGTTTCGATGCTCTGGTATTACAAATGCAAATTCCGTCTGTTTTTAACGTCTTAAATTGAAAGAGCCGTCACAAATTGCTCCGTTTTCGCTCCTTATCGACAATCATACAGCACCTGAGGTAACAAACACATCTCGAGCCCCATTGTGCACTCCATTATTCATGCCAACTCAGTGCCTCGCTCTTTACTACTGTGTACTAATCTTGTCCTCCAACTGCAAAACCCTGGGCCACAAGTTTCCGCGTCTCCATTGCACTGCGCATACAACAAAACGCTCCCCAAACTTGGCACTCACCCACGCAGCCGACTTTTCCGACTTTCCACGACGCTCACGCAACGCTCACGCTAGTGACAGCATTATTTATAGTTCGACGTCGCGCCAAAGCGAATGAGCACATTTCGCCTACGGCTTAGGCCGCCCTCCTAGTGTGGCTGCTCGGTGTCTGCAGGCAGCGAGGGTCTGCTAGCTTCCTGTGTTCGCACCTATGTCACCTGTGCTTGCTTGTCAGAGACAGACTATCGCAAAACATACAACTCACTCCATGAATTGATTGCTACGGCATCTGTTATCAGCAGTCACAACTAGCAACACCAGTAGCAGCCGACTGCACGCAAAGAATAGGAATGTGCAGTGGGATATACGTGTACTCGGCGCAACGCAGATCTTTCCGGCATAGGCTTGAGAATCTTACGGGAACACTTGTACTGTTTCTAAATAAAGTGTAGGCGTGGGAGGAGGGTGCTTCCCGCGCACTAATAACAGCACGCTTGCCAATTGTGGATGCTAATCATTCGCTTGTATCTTCCTAGACACATCTGCAGACTGAGAATTATTCCACTTGCATGGCAAGGTGCGCATGTAGGTGTGTTAAAAATTCTGGAGGCACCGGGTATTGATCCCAGTACCTCTCGCATACTAAGCTACGCCCGCCACCCCAAAGACTAATGGTGCTACAAACAGCCATATAGATGACACAGACCCTTGCACTCCCATTATTCAGCAGACAAACACTACTCTCTATGTATCCGTTAGGGTGTCTTTCAGGTTTCGTGCATTCTGTATCGAATCGTAGTTGGCCACAATGAAAGTGGCACGTATAACGTCGAAAATAGAGTTCGGACACCGCTCTGAGTAAGTCGAACGTGTTGTCCACCCTCTAGACTTCAATGAGGTTAAGCCGTGATACCTAAGACAGATCTGCACTCGATGACACCTCGATAACAGCCGGTCCCCACACTTACACCTTGCTCTCCTTACATCAGTTTACATCATATCAGTCTGTGACGCTGGCTTTGCAACATCTTGCGTGCCTTTAGGTTCGCCGCGACCAACACTTACAATGCACTGACCACAAAAAAAGGAGGCGCCGCGGCTTGAACGCTGCACCTTTCACATGCGAAGCGAACGCGCTACCAACTGAGCTACGCCACATGCACGACCAAACTGCGCTATTCCCCATTCTTTGCGACTCTGATGCGCACGGACACGATGGTTGGTTGGTTTGTAGCGGTGAAGGGAGCAGAGTACAAAGGCGCGGACACGTTCATATACACAAACGTTCCAAGTAGTTTCGATGCTCTGGTATTACAAATGCAAATTCCGTCTGTTTTTAACGTCTTAAATTGAAAGAGCCGTCACAAATTGCTCCGTTTTCGCTCCTTATCGACAATCATACAGCACCTGAGGTAACAAACACATCTCGAGCCCCATTGTGCACTCCATTATTCATGCCAACTCAGTGCCTCGCTCTTTACTACTGTGTACTAATCTTGTCCTCCAACTGCAAAACCCTGGGCCACAACAAGTTTCCGCGTCTCCATTGCACTGCGCATACAACAAAACGCTCCCCAAACTTGGCACTCACCCACGCAGCCGACTTTTCCGACTTTCCACGACGCTCACGCAACGCTCACGCTAGTGACAGCATTATTTATAGTTCGACGTCGCGCCAAAGCGAATGAGCACATTTCGCCTACGGCTTAGGCCGCCCTCCTAGTGTGGCTGCTCGGTGTCTGCAGGCAGCGAGGGTCTGCTAGCTTCCTGTGTTCGCACCTATGTCACCTATGCTTGCTTGTCAGAGACAGACTATCGCAAAACATACAACTCACTCCATGAATTGATTGCTACGGCATCTGTTATCAGCAGTCACAACTAGCAACACCAGTAGCAGCCGACTGCACGCAAAGAATAGGAATGTGCAGTGGGATTTACGTGAACTCGGCGCAACGCAGATCTTTCCGGCATAGGCTTGAGAATCTTACGGGAACACTTGTACTGTTTCTAAATAAAGTGTAGGCGTGGGAGGAGGGTGCTTCCCGCGCACTAATAACAGCAGGCTTGCCAAATGTGGATGCTAATCATTCGCTTGTATCTTCCTAGACACATCTGCAGGCTGAGAATTATTCCACTTGCATGGCAAGGTGCGCATGTAGGTGTGTTAAAAATTCTGGAGGCACCGGGTATTGATCCCAGTACCTCTCGCATACTAAGCTAGCGCTCTACCACCTGAGCTACGCCCGCCCCCCCCCCCCCCGAAGACTAATGGTGCTACAAACAGCCATATAGATGACACAGACCCTTGCACTCCCATTATTCAGCAGACAAACACTACTCTCTATGTATCCGTTAGGGTGTCTTTCAGGTTTCGTGCATTCTGTATCGAATCGTAGTTGGCCACAATGAAAGTGGCACGTATAACGTCGAAAATAGAGTTCGGACACCGCTCTGAGTAAGTCGAACGTGTTGTCCACCCTCTAGACTTCAATGAGGTTAAGCCGTGATACCTAAGACAGATCTGCACTCGATGACACCTCGATAACAGCCGGTCCCCACACTTACACCTTGCTCTCCTTACATCAGTTTACATCATATCAGTCTGTGACGCTGGCTTTGCAACATCTTGCGTGCCTTTAGGTTCGCCGCGACCAACACTTACAATGCACTGACCACAAAAAAAGGAGGCGCCGCGGCTTGAACGCTGCACCTTTCACATGCGAAGCGAACGCGCTACCAACTGAGCTACGCCACATGCACGACCAAACTGCGCTATTCCCCATTCTTTGCGACTCTGATGCGCACGGACACGATGGTTGGTTGGTTTGTAGCGGTGAAGGGAGCAGAGTACAAAGGCGCGGACACGTTCATATACACAAACGTTCCAAGTAGTTTCGATGCTCTGGTATTACAAATGCAAATTCCGTCTGTTTTGAACGACTTAAATTGAAAGAGCCGTCACAAATTGCTCCGTTTTCGCTCCTTATCGACAATCATACAGCACCTGAGGTAACAAACACATCTCGAGCCCCATTGTGCACTCCATTATTCATGCCAACTCAGTGCCTCGCTCTTTACTACTGTGTACTAATCTTGTCCTCCAACTGCAAAACCCTGGGCCACAACAAGTTTCCGCGTCTCCATTGCACTGCGCATACAACAAAACGCTCCCCAAACTTGGCACTCACCCACGCAGCCGACTTTTCCGACTTTCCACGACGCTCACGCAACGCTCACGCTAGTGACAGCATTATTTATAGTTCGACGTCGCGCCAAAGCGAATGAGCACATTTCGCCTACGGCTTAGGCCGCCCTCCTAGTGTGGCTGCTCGGTGTCTGCAGGCAGCGAGGGTCTGCTAGCTTCCTGTGTTCGCACCTATGTCACCTATGCTTGCTTGTCAGAGACAGACTATCGCAAAACATACAACTCACTCCATGAATTGATTGCTACGGCATCTCTTATCAGCAGTCACAACTAGCAACACCAGTAGCAGCCGACTGCACGCAAAGAATAGGAATGTGCAGTGGGATTTACGTGAACTCGGCGCAACGCAGATCTTTCCGGCATAGGCTTGAGAATCTTACGGGAACACTTGTACTGTTTCTAAATAAAGTGTAGGCGTGGGAGGAGGGTGCTTCCCGCGCACTAATAACAGCACGCTTGCCAATTGTGGATGCTAATCATTCGCTTGTATCTTCCTAGACACATCTGCAGGCTGAGAATTATTCCACTTGCATGGCAAGGTGCGCATGTAGGTGTGTTAAAAATTCTGGAGGCACCGGGTATTGATCCCAGTACCTCTCGCATACTAAGCTAGCGCTCTACCACCTGAGCTACGCCCGCCCCCCCCGAAGACTAATGGTGCTACAAACAGCCATATAGATGACACAGACCCTTGCACTCCCATTATTCAGCAGACAAACACTACTCTCTATGTATCCGTTAGGGTGTCTTTCAGGTTTCGTGCATTCTGTATCGAATCGTAGTTGGCCACAATGAAAGTGGCACGTATAACGTCGAAAATAGAGTTCGGACACCGCTCTGAGTAAGTCGAACGTGTTGTCCACCCTCTAGACTTCAATGAGGTTAAGCCGTGATACCTAAGACAGATCTGCACTCGATGACACCTCGATAACAGCCGGTCCCCACACTTACACCTTGCTCTCCTTACATCAGTTTACATCATATCAGTCTGTGACGCTGGCTTTGCAACATCTTGCGTGCCTTTAGGTTCGCCGCGACCAACACTTACAATGCACTGACCACAAAAAAAGGAGGCGCCGCGGCTTGAACGCTGCACCTTTCACATGCGAAGCGAACGCGCTACCAACTGAGCTACGCCACATGCACGACCAAACTGCGCTATTCCCCATTCTTTGCGACTCTGATGCGCACGGACACGATGGTTGGTTGGTTTGTAGCGGTGAAGGGAGCAGAGTACAAAGGCGCGGACACGTTCATATACACAAACGTTCCAAGTAGTTTCGATGCTCTGGTATTACAAATGCAAATTCCGTCTGTTTTTAACGTCTTAAATTGAAAGAGCCGTCACAAATTGCTCCGTTTTCGCTCCTTATCGACAATCATACAGCACCTGAGGTAACAAACACATCTCGAGCCCCATTGTGCACTCCATTATTCATGCCAACTCAGTGCCTCGCTCTTTACTACTGTGTACTAATCTTGTCCTCCAACTGCAAAACCCTGGGCCACAACAAGTTTCCGCGTCTCCATTGCACTGCGCATACAACAAAACGCTCCCCAAACTTGGCACTCACCCACGCAGCCGACTTTTCCGACTTTCCACGACGCTCACGCAACGCTCACGCTAGTGACAGCATTATTTATAGTTCGACGTCGCGCCAAAGCGAATGAGCACATTTCGCCTACGGCTTAGGCCGCCCTCCTAGTGTGGCTGCTCGGTGTCTGCAGGCAGCGAGGGTCTGCTAGCTTCCTGTGTTCGCACCTATGTCACCTGTGCTTGCTTGTCAGAGACAGACTATCGCAAAACATACAACTCACTCCATGAATTGATTGCTACGGCATCTGTTATCAGCAGTCACAACTAGCAACACCAGTAGCAGCCGACTGCACGCAAAGAATAGGAATGTGCAGTGGGATTTACGTGAACTCGGCGCAACGCAGATCTTTCCGGCATAGGCTTGAGAATCTTACGGGAACACTTGTACTGTTTCTAAATAAAGTGTAGGCGTGGGAGGAGGGTGCTTCCCGCGCACTAATAACAGCACGCTTGCCAATTGTGGATGCTAATCATTCGCTTGTATCTTCCTAGACACATCTGCAGGCTGAGAATTATTCCACTTGCATGGCAAGGTGCGCATGTAGGTGTGTTAAAAATCTGGAGGCACCGGGTATTGATCCCAGTACCTCTCGCATACTAAGCTAGCGCTCTACCACCTGAGCTACGCCCGCCCCCCCCGAAGACTAATGGTGCTACAAACAGCCATATAGATGACACAGACCCTTGCACTCCCATTATTCAGCAGACAAACCACTACTCTCTATGTATCCGTTAGGGTGTCTTTCAGGTTTTCGTGCATTCTGTATCGAATCGTAGTTGGCCACAATGAAAGTGGCACGTATAACGTCGAAAATAGAGTTCGGACACCCGCTCTGAGTAAGTCGAACGTGTTGTCCACCCTCTAGACTTCAATGAGGTTAAGCCGTGACACCTAAGACAGATCTGCACTCGATGACACCTCGATAACAGCCGGTCCCCACACTTACACCTTGCTCTCCTTACATCAGTTTACATCATATCAGTCTGTGACGCTGGCTTTGCAACATCTTGCGTGCCTTTAGGTTCGCCGCGACCAACACTTACAATGCACTGACCACAAAAAAAGGAGGCGCCGCGGCTTGAACGCTGCACCTTTCACATGCGAAGCGAACGCGCTACCAACTGAGCTACGCCACATGCACGACCAAACTGCGCTATTCCCCATTCTTTGCGACTCTGATGCGCACGGACACGATGGTTGGTTGGTTTGTAGCGGTGAAGGGAGCAGAGTACAAAGGCGCGGACACGTTCATATACACAAACGTTCCAAGTAGTTTCGATGCTCTGGTATTACAAATGCAAATTCCGTCTGTTTTTAACGTCTTAAATTGAAAGAGCCGTCACAAATTGCTCCGTTTTCGCTCCTTATCGACAATCATACAGCACCTGAGTAACAAACACATCTCGAGCCCCATTGTGCACTCCATTATTCATGCCAACTCAGTGCCTCGCTCTTTACTACTGTGTACTAATCTTGTCCTCCAACTGCAAAACCCTGGGCCACAACAAGTTTCCCGCGTCTCCATTGCACTGCGCATACAACAAAAACGCTCCCCAAACTTGGCACTCAACCACGCAGGCCGACTTTTCCGACTTTATCTGTCTCGCGTGTGTCTCACGCTAGTGACAGCATTATTTATAGTTCGACGTCGCGCCAAAGCGAATGAGCACATTTCGCCTACGGCTTAGGCCGCCCTCCTAGTGTGGCTGCTCGGTGTCTGCAGGCAGCGAGGGTCTGCTAGCTTCCTGTGTTCGCACCTATGTCACCTGTGCTTGCTTGTCAGAGACAGACTATCGCAAAACATACAACTCACTCCATGAATTGATTGCTACGGCATCTGTTATCAGCAGTCACAACTAGCAACACCAGTAGCAGCCGACTGCACGCAAAGAATAGGAATGTGCAGTGGGATATACGTGTACTCGGCGCAACGCAGATCTTTCCGGCATAGGCTTGAGAATCTTACGGGAACACTTGTACTGTTTCTAAATAAAGTGTAGGCGTGGGAGGAGGGTGCTTCCCGCGCACTAATAACAGCACGCTTGCCAATTGTGGATGCTAATCATTCGCTTGTATCTTCCTAGACACATCTGCAGACTGAGAATTATTCCACTTGCATGGCAAGGTGCGCATGTAGGTGTGTTAAAAATTCTGGAGGCGCCGGGTATTGATCCCAGTACCTCTCGCATACTAAGCTAGCGCTCTACCACCTGAGCTACGCCCGCCCCCCCCAAAGACTAATGGTGCTACAAACAGCCATATAGATGACACAGACCCTTGCACTCCCATTATTCAGCAGACAAACACTACTCTCTATGTATCCGTTAGGGTGTCTTTCAGGTTTCGTGCATTCTGTATCGAATCGTAGTTGGCCACAATGAAAGTGGCACGTATAACGTCGAAAATAGAGTTCGGACACCGCTCTGAGTAAGTCGAACGTGTTGTCCACCCTCTAGACTTCAATGAGGTTAAGCCGTGATACCTAAGACAGATCTGCACTCGATGACACCTCGATAACAGCCGGTCCCCACACTTACACCTTGCTCTCCTTACATCAGTTTACATCATATCAGTCTGTGACGCTGGCTTTGCAACATCTTGCGTGCCTTTAGGTTCGCCGCGACCAACACTTACAATGCACTGACCACAAAAAAAGGAGGCGCCGCGGCTTGAACGCTGCACCTTTCACATGCGAAGCGAACGCGCTACCAACTGAGCTACGCCACATGCACGACCAAACTGCGCTATTCCCCATTCTTTGCGACTCTGATGCGCACGGACACGATGGTTGGTTGGTTTGTAGCGGTGAAGGGAGCAGAGTACAAAGGCGCGGACACGTTCATATACACAAACGTTCCAAGTAGTTTCGATGCTCTGGTATTACAAATGCAAATTCCGTCTGTTTTTAACGTCTTAAATTGAAAGAGCCGTCACAAATTGCTCCGTTTTCGCTCCTTATCGACAATCATACAGCACCTGAGGTAACAAACACATCTCGAGCCCCATTGTGCACTCCATTATTCATGCCAACTCAGTGCCTCGCTCTTTACTACTGTGTACTAATCTTGTCCTCCAACTGCAAAACCCTGGGCCACAACAAGTTTCCGCGTCTCCATTGCACTGCGCATACAACAAAACGCTCCCCAAACTTGGCACTCACCCACGCAGCCGACTTTTCCGACTTTCCACGACGCTCACGCAACGCTCACGCTAGTGACAGCATTATTTATAGTTCGACGTCGCGCCAAAGCGAATGAGCACATTTCGCCTACGGCTTAGGCCGCCCTCCTAGTGTGGCTGCTCGGTGTCTGCAGGCAGCGAGGGTCTGCTAGCTTCCTGTGTTCGCACCTATGTCACCTGTGCTTGCTTGTCAGAGACAGACTATCGCAAAACATACAACTCACTCCATGAATTGATTGCTACGGCATCTGTTATCAGCAGTCACAACTAGCAACACCAGTAGCAGCCGACTGCACGCAAAGAATAGGAATGTGCAGTGGGATTTACGTGAACTCGGCGCAACGCAGATCTTTCCGGCATAGGCTTGAGAATCTTACGGGAACACTTGTACTGTTTCTAAATAAAGTGTAGGCGTGGGAGGAGGGTGCTTCCCGCGCACTAATAACAGCACGCTTGCCAATTGTGGATGCTAATCATTCGCTTGTATCTTCCTAGACACATCTGCAGGCTGAGAATTATTCCACTTGCATGGCAAGGTGCGCATGTAGGTGTGTTAAAAATTCTGGAGGCACCGGGTATTGATCCCAGTACCTCTCGCATACTAAGCTAGCGCTCTACCACCTGAGCTACGCCCGCCCCCCCCGAAGACTAATGGTGCTACAAACAGCCATATAGATGACACAGACCCTTGCACTCCCATTATTCAGCAGACAAACACTACTCTCTATGTATCCGTTAGGGTGTCTTTCAGGTTTCGTGCATTCTGTATCGAATCGTAGTTGGCCACAATGAAAGTGGCACGTATAACGTCGAAAATAGAGTTCGGACACCGCTCTGAGTAAGTCGAACGTGTTGTCCACCCTCTAGACTTCAATGAGGTTAAGCCGTGACACCTAAGACAGATCTGCACTCGATGACACCTCGATAACAGCCGGTCCCCACACTTACACCTTGCTCTCCTTACATCAGTTTACATCATATCAGTCTGTGACGCTGGCTTTGCAACATCTTGCGTGCCTTTAGGTTCGCCGCGACCAACACTTACAATGCACTGACCACAAAAAAAGGAGGCGCCGCGGCTTGAACGCTGCACCTTTCACATGCGAAGCGAACGCGCTACCAACTGAGCTACGCCACATGCACGACCAAACTGCGCTATTCCCCATTCTTTGCGACTCTGATGCGCACGGACACGATGGTTGGTTGGTTTGTAGCGGTGAAGGGAGCAGAGTACAAAGGCGCGGACACGTTCATATACACAAACGTTCCAAGTAGTTTCGATGCTCTGGTATTACAAATGCAAATTCCGTCTGTTTTTAACGTCTTAAATTGAAAGAGCCGTCACAAATTGCTCCGTTTTCGCTCCTTATCGACAATCATACAGCACCTGAGGTAACAAACACATCTCGAGCCCCATTGTGCACTCCATTATTCATGCCAACTCAGTGCCTCGCTCTTTACTACTGTGTACTAATCTTGTCCTCCAACTGCAAAACCCTGGGCCACAACAAGTTTCCGCGTCTCCATTGCACTGCGCATACAACAAAACGCTCCCCAAACTTGGCACTCACCCACGCAGCCGACTTTTCCGACTTTCCACGACGCTCACGCAACGCTCACGCTAGTGACAGCATTATTTATAGTTCGACGTCGCGCCAAAGCGAATGAGCACATTTCGCCTACGGCTTAGGCCGCCCTCCTAGTGTGGCTGCTCGGTGTCTGCAGGCAGCGAGGGTCTGCTAGCTTCCTGTGTTCGCACCTATGTCACCTGTGCTTGCTTGTCAGAGACAGACTATCGCAAAACATACAACTCACTCCATGAATTGATTGCTACGGCATCTGTTATCAGCAGTCACAACTAGCAACACCAGTAGCAGCCGACTGCACGCAAAGAATAGGAATGTGCAGTGGGATATACGTGTACTCGGCGCAACGCAGATCTTTCCGGCATAGGCTTGAGAATCTTACGGGAACACTTGTACTGTTTCTAAATAAAGTGTAGGCGTGGGAGGAGGGTGCTTCCCGCGCACTAATAACAGCACGCTTGCCAATTGTGGATGCTAATCATTCGCTTGTATCTTCCTAGACACATCTGCAGACTGAGAATTATTCCACTTGCATGGCAAGGTGCGCATGTAGGTGTGTTAAAAATTCTGGAGGCGCCGGGTATTGATCCCAGTACCTCTCGCATACTAAGCTAGCGCTCTACCACCTGAGCTACGCCCGCCCCCCCAAAGACTAATGGTGCTACAAACAGCCATATAGATGACACAGACCCTTGCACTCCCATTATTCAGCAGACAAACACTACTCTCTATGTATCCGTTAGGGTGTCTTTCAGGTTTCGTGCATTCTGTATCGAATCGTAGTTGGCCACAATGAAAGTGGCACGTATAACGTCGAAAATAGAGTTCGGACACCGCTCTGAGTAAGTCGAACGTGTTGTCCACCCTCTAGACTTCAATGAGGTTAAGCCGTGATACCTAAGACAGATCTGCACTCGATGACACCTCGATAACAGCCGGTCCCCACACTTACACCTTGCTCTCCTTACATCAGTTTACATCATATCAGTCTGTGACGCTGGCTTTGCAACATCTTGCGTGCCTTTAGGTTCGCCGCGACCAACACTTACAATGCACTGACCACAAAAAAAGGAGGCGCCGCGGCTTGAACGCTGCACCTTTCACATGCGAAGCGAACGCGCTACCAACTGAGCTACGCCACATGCACGACCAAACTGCGCTATTCCCCATTCTTTGCGACTCTGATGCGCACGGACACGATGGTTGGTTGGTTTGTAGCGGTGAAGGGAGCAGAGTACAAAGGCGCGGACACGTTCATATACACAAACGTTCCAAGTAGTTTCGATGCTCTGGTATTACAAATGCAAATTCCGTCTGTTTTTAACGTCTTAAATTGAAAGAGCCGTCACAAATTGCTCCGTTTTCGCTCCTTATCGACAATCATACAGCACCTGAGGTAACAAACACATCTCGAGCCCCATTGTGCACTCCATTATTCATGCCAACTCAGTGCCTCGCTCTTTACTACTGTGTACTAATCTTGTCCTCCAACTAAAAAACCCTGGGCCACAACAAGTTTCCGCGTCTCCATTGCACTGCGCATACAACAAAACGCTCCCCAAACTTGGCACTCACCCACGCAGCCGACTTTTCCGACTTTCCACGACGCTCACGCAACGCTCACGCTAGTGACAGCATTATTTATAGTTCGACGTCGCGCCAAAGCGAATGAGCACATTTCGCCTACGGCTTAGGCCGCCCTCCTAGTGTGGCTGCTCGGTGTCTGCAGGCAGCGATGGTCTGCTAGCTTCCTGTGTTCGCACCTATGTCACCTATGCTTGCTTGTCAGAGACAGACTATCGCAAAACATACAACTCACTCCATGAATTGATTGCTACGGCATCTGTTATCAGCAGTCACAACTAGCAACACCAGTAGCAGCCGACTGCACGCAAAGAATAGGAATGTGCAGTGGGATTTACGTGAACTCGGCGCAACGCAGATCTTTCCGGCATAGGCTTGAGAATCTTACGGGAACACTTGTACTGTTTCTAAATAAAGTGTAGGCGTGGGAGGAGGGTGCTTCCCGCGCACTAATAACAGCACGCTTGCCAATTGTGGATGCTAATCATTCGCTTGTATCTTCCTAGACACATCTGCAGGCTGAGAATTATTCCACTTGCATGGCAAGGTGCGCATGTAAGTGTGTTAAAAATTCTGGAGGCACCGGGTATTGATCCCAGTACCTCTCGCATACTAAGCTAGCGCTCTACCACCTGAGCTACGCCCGCCCCCCCCCCGAAGACTAATGGTGCTACAAACAGCCATATAGATGACACAGACCCTTGCACTCCCATTATTCAGCAGACAAACACTACTCTCTATGTATCCGTTAGGGTGTCTTTCAGGTTTCGTGCATTCTGTATCGAATCGTAGTTGGCCACAATGAAAGTGGCACGTATAACGTCGAAAATAGAGTTCGGACCCCGCTCTGAGTAAGTCGAACGTGTTGTCCACCCTCTAGACTTCAATGAGGTTAAGCCGTGATACCTAAGACAGATCTGCACTCGATGACACCTCGATAACAGCCGGTCCCCACACTTACACCTTGCTCTCCTTACATCAGTTTACATCATATCAGTCTGTGACGCTGGCTTTGCAACATCTTGCGTGCCTTTAGGTTCGCCGCGACCAACACTTACAATGCACTGACCACAAAAAAAGGAGGCGCCGCGGCTTGAACGCTGCACCTTTCACATGCGAAGCGAACGCGCTACCAACTGAGCTACGCCACATGCACGACCAAACTGCGCTATTCCCCATTCTTTGCGACTCTGATGCGCACGGACACGATGGTTGGTTGGTTTGTAGCGGTGAAGGGAGCAGAGTACAAAGGCGCGGACACGTTCATATACACAAACGTTCCAAGTAGTTTCGATGCTCTGGTATTACAAATGCAAATTCCGTCTGTTTTGAACGTCTTAAATTGAAAGAGCCGTCACAAATTGCTCCGTTTTCGCTCCTTATCGACAATCATACAGCACCTGAGGTAACAAACACATCTCGAGCCCCATTGTGCACTCCATTATTCATGCCAACTCAGTGCCTCGCTCTTTACTACTGTGTACTAATCTTGTCCTCCAACTGCAAAACCCTGGGCCACAACAAGTTTCCGCGTCTCCATTGCACTGCGCATACAACAAAACGCTCCCCAAACTTGGCACTCACCCACGCAGCCGACTTTTCCGACTTTCCACGACGCTCACGCTAGTG
Organism: Schistocerca gregaria; assembly: GCF_023897955.1. Classification (NCBI taxonomy): domain Eukaryota; kingdom Metazoa; phylum Arthropoda; class Insecta; order Orthoptera; family Acrididae; genus Schistocerca; species Schistocerca gregaria. Next base: position 34,537,151 of record NC_064922.1, on the reverse strand, counting down.
ACAGCATTATTTATAGTTCGACGTCGCGCCAAAGCGAATGAGCACATTTCGCCTACGGCTTAGGCCGCCCTCCTAGTGTGGCTGCTCGGTGTCTGCAGGCAGCGAGGGTCTGCTAGCTTCCTGTGTTCGCACCTATGTCACCTATGCTTGCTTGTCAGAGACAGACTATCGCAAAACATACTACTCACTCCATGAATTGATTGCTACGGCATCTCTTATCAGCAGTCACAACTAGCAACACCAGTAGCAGCCGACTGCACGCAAAGAATAGGAATGTGCAGTGGGATTTACGTGAACTCGGCGCAACGCAGATCTTTCCGGCATAGGCTTGAGAATCTTACGGGAACACTTGTACTGTTTCTAAATAAAGTGTAGGCGTGGGAGGAGGGTGCTTCCCGCGCACTAATAACAGCACGCTTGCCAATTGTGGATGCTAATCATTCGCTTGTATCTTCCTAGACACATCTGCAGGCTGAGAATTATTCCACTTGCATGGCAAGGTGCGCATGTAGGTGTGTTAAAAATTCTGGAGGCACCGGGTATTGATCCCAGTACCTCTCGCATACTAAGCTAGCGCTCTACCACCTGAGCTACGCCCGTCCCCCCCGAAGACTAATGGTGCTACAAACAGCCATATAGATGACACAGACCCTTGCACTCCCATTATTCAGCAGACAAACACTACTCTCTATGTATCCGTTAGGGTGTCTTTCAGGTTTCGTGCATTCTGTATCCAATCGTAGTTGGCCACAATGAAAGTGGCACGTATAACGTCGAAAATAGAGTTCGGACACCGCTCTGAGTAAGTCGAACGTGTTGTCCACCCTCTAGACTTCAATGAGGTTAAGCCGTGATACCTAAGACAGATCTGCACTCGATGACACCTCGATAACAGCCGGTCCCCACACTTACACCTTGCTCTCCTTACATCAGTTTACATCATATCAGTCTGTGACGCTGGCTTTGCAACATCTTGCGTGCCTTTAGGTTCGCCGCGACCAACACTTACAATGCACTGACCACAAAAAAAGGAGGCGCCGCGGCTTGAACGCTGCACCTTTCACATGCGAAGCGAACGCGCTACCAACTGAGCTACGCCACATGCACGACCAAACTGCGCTATTCCCCATTCTTTGCGACTCTGATGCGCACGGACACGATGGTTGGTTGGTTTGTAGCGGTGAAGGGAGCAGAGTACAAAGGCGCGGACACGTTCATATACACAAACGTTCCAAGTAGTTTCGATGCTCTGGTATTACAAATGCAAATTCCGTCTGTTTTTAACGTCTTAAATTGAAAGAGCCGTCACAAATTGCTCCGTTTTCGCTCCTTATCGACAATCATACAGCACCTGAGGTAACAAACACATCTCGAGCCCCATTGTGCACTCCATTATTCATGCCAACTCAGTGCCTCGCTCTTTACTACTGTGTACTAATCTTGTCCTCCAACTAAAAAACCCTGGGCCACAACAAGTTTCCGCGTCTCCATTGCACTGCGCATACAACAAAACGCTCCCCAAACTTGGCACTCACCCACGCAGCCGACTTTTCCGACTTTCCACGACGCTCACGCAACGCTCACGCTAGTGACAGCATTATTTATAGTTCGACGTCGCGCCAAAGCGAATGAGCACATTTCGCCTACGGCTTAGGCCGCCCTCCTAGTGTGGCTGCTCGGTGTCTGCAGGCAGCGATGGTCTGCTAGCTTCCTGTGTTCGCACCTATGTCACCTATGCTTGCTTGTCAGAGACAGACTATCGCAAAACATACAACTCACTCCATGAATTGATTGCTACGGCATCTGTTATCAGCAGTCACAACTAGCAACACCAGTAGCAGCCGACTGCACGCAAAGAATAGGAATGTGCAGTGGGATTTACGTGAACTCGGCGCAACGCAGATCTTTCCGGCATAGGCTTGAGAATCTTACGGGAACACTTGTACTGTTTCTAAATAAAGTGTAGGCGTGGGAGGAGGGTGCTTCCCGCGCACTAATAACAGCACGCTTGCCAATTGTGGATGCTAATCATTCGCTTGTATCTTCCTAGACACATCTGCAGGCTGAGAATTATTCCACTTGCATGGCAAGGTGCGCATGTAGGTGTGTTAAAAATTCTGGAGGCACCGGGTATTGATCCCAGTACCTCTCGCATACTAAGCTAGCGCTCTACCACCTGAGCTACGCCCGCCCCCCCCGAAGACTAATGGTGCTACAAACAGCCATATAGATGACACAGACCCTTGCACTCCCATTATTCAGCAGACAAACACTACTCTCTATGTATCCGTTAGGGTGTCTTTCAGGTTTCGTGCATTCTGTATCGAATCGTAGTTGGCCACAATGAAAGTGGCACGTATAACGTCGAAAATAGAGTTCGGACCCCGCTCTGAGTAAGTCGAACGTGTTGTCCACCCTCTAGACTTCAATGAGGTTAAGCCGTGATACCTAAGACAGATCTGCACTCGATGACACCTCGATAACAGCCGGTCCCCACACTTACACCTTGCTCTCCTTACATCAGTTTACATCATATCAGTCTGTGACGCTGGCTTTGCAACATCTTGCGTGCCTTTAGGTTCGCCGCGACCAACACTTACAATGCACTGACCACAAAAAAAGGAGGCGCCGCGGCTTGAACGCTGCACCTTTCACATGCGAAGCGAACGCGCTACCAACTGAGCTACGCCACATGCACGACCAAACTGCGCTATTCCCCATTCTTTGCGACTCTGATGCGCACGGACACGATGGTTGGTTGGTTTGTAGCGGTGAAGGGAGCAGAGTACAAAGGCGCGGACACGTTCATATACACAAACGTTCCAAGTAGTTTCGATGCTCTGGTATTACAAATGCAAATTCCGTCTGTTTTGAACGTCTTAAATTGAAAGAGCCGTCACAAATTGCTCCGTTTTCGCTCCTTATCGACAATCATACAGCACCTGAGGTAACAAACACATCTCGAGCCCCATTGTGCACTCCATTATTCATGCCAACTCAGTGCCTCGCTCTTTACTACTGTGTACTAATCTTGTCCTCCAACTGCAAAACCCTGGGCCACAACAAGTTTCCGCGTCTCCATTGCACTGCGCATACAACAAAACGCTCCCCAAACTTGGCACTCACCCACGCAGCCGACTTTTCCGACTTTCCACGACGCTCACGCAACGCTCACGCTAGTGACAGCATTATTTATAGTTCGACGTCGCGCCAAAGCGAATGAGCACATTTCGCCTACGGCTTAGGCCGCCCTCCTAGTGTGGCTGCTCGGTGTCTGCAGGCAGCGAGGGTCTGCTAGCTTCCTGTGTTCGCACCTATGTCACCTATGCTTGCTTGTCAGAGACAGACTATCGCAAAACATACTACTCACTCCATGAATTGATTGCTACGGCATCTCTTATCAGCAGTCACAACTAGCAACACCAGTAGCAGCCGACTGCACGCAAAGAATAGGAATGTGCAGTGGGATTTACGTGAACTCGGCGCAACGCAGATCTTTCCGGCATAGGCTTGAGAATCTTACGGGAACACTTGTACTGTTTCTAAATAAAGTGTAGGCGTGGGAGGAGGGTGCTTCCCGCGCACTAATAACAGCACGCTTGCCAATTGTGGATGCTAATCATTCGCTTGTATCTTCCTAGACACATCTGCAGGCTGAGAATTATTCCACTTGCATGGCAAGGTGCGCATGTAGGTGTGTTAAAAATTCTGGAGGCACCGGGTATTGATCCCAGTACCTCTCGCATACTAAGCTAGCGCTCTACCACCTGAGCTACGCCCGTCCCCCCCGAAGACTAATGGTGCTACAAACAGCCATATAGATGACACAGACCCTTGCACTCCCATTATTCAGCAGACAAACACTACTCTCTATGTATCCGTTAGGGTGTCTTTCAGGTTTCGTGCATTCTGTATCCAATCGTAGTTGGCCACAATGAAAGTGGCACGTATAACGTCGAAAATAGAGTTCGGACACCGCTCTGAGTAAGTCGAACGTGTTGTCCACCCTCTAGACTTCAATGAGGTTAAGCCGTGATACCTAAGACAGATCTGCACTCGATGACACCTCGATAACAGCCGGTCCCCACACTTACACCTTGCTCTCCTTACATCAGTTTACATCATATCAGTCTGTGACGCTGGCTTTGCAACATCTTGCGTGCCTTTAGGTTCGCCGCGACCAACACTTACAATGCACTGACCACAAAAAAAGGAGGCGCCGCGGCTTGAACGCTGCACCTTTCACATGCGAAGCGAACGCGCTACCAACTGAGCTACGCCACATGCACGACCAAACTGCGCTATTCCCCATTCTTTGCGACTCTGATGCGCACGGACACGATGGTTGGTTGGTTTGTAGCGGTGAAGGGAGCAGAGTACAAAGGCGCGGACACGTTCATATACACAAACGTTCCAAGTAGTTTCGATGCTCTGGTATTACAAATGCAAATTCCGTCTGTTTTTAACGTCTTAAATTGAAAGAGCCGTCACAAATTGCTCCGTTTTCGCTCCTTATCGACAATCATACAGCACCTGAGGTAACAAACACATCTCGAGCCCCATTGTGCACTCCATTATTCATGCCAACTCAGTGCCTCGCTCTTCACTACTGTGTACTAATCTTGTCCTCCAACTGCAAAACCCTGGGCCACAACAAGTTTCCGCGTCTCCATTGCACTGCGCATACAACAAAACGCTCCCCAAACTTGGCACTCACCCACGCAGCCGACTTTTCCGACTTTCCACGACGCTCACGCAACGCTCACGCTAGTGACAGCATTATTTATAGTTCGACGTCGCGCCAAAGCGAATGAGCACATTTCGCCTACGGCTTAGGCCGCCCTCCTAGTGTGGCTGCTCGGTGTCTGCAGGCAGCGAGGGTCTGCTAGCTTCCTGTGTTCGCACCTATGTCACCTGTGCTTGCTTGTCAGAGACAGACTATCGCAAAACATACAACTCACTCCATGAATTGATTGCTACGGCATCTGTTATCAGCAGTCACAACTAGCAACACCAGTAGCAGCCGACTGCACGCAAAGAATAGGAATGTGCAGTGGGATTTACGTGAACTCGGCGCAACGCAGATCTTTCCGGCATAGGCTTGAGAATCTTACGGGAACACTTGTACTGTTTCTAAATAAAGTGTAGGCGTGGGAGGAGGGTGCTTCCCGCGCACTAATAACAGCACGCTTGCCAATTGTGGATGCTAATCATTCGCTTGTATCTTCCTAGACACATCTGCAGGCTGAGAATTATTCCACTTGCATGGCAAGGTGCGCATGTAGGTGTGTTAAAAATTCTGGAGGCACCGGGTATTGATCCCAGTACCTCTCGCATACTAAGCTAGCGCTCTACCACCTGAGCTACGCCCGTCCCCCCCGAAGACTAATGGTGCTACAAACAGCCATATAGATGACACAGACCCTTGCACTCCCATTATTCAGCAGACAAACACTACTCTCTATGTATCCGTTAGGGTGTCTTTCAGGTTTCGTGCATTCTGTATCCAATCGTAGTTGGCCACAATGAAAGTGGCACGTATAACGTCGAAAATAGAGTTCGGACACCGCTCTGAGTAAGTCGAACGTGTTGTCCACCCTCTAGACTTCAATGAGGTTAAGCCGTGATACCTAAGACAGATCTGCACTCGATGACACCTCGATAACAGCCGGTCCCCACACTTACACCTTGCTCTCCTTACATCAGTTTACATCATATCAGTCTGTGACGCTGGCTTTGCAACATCTTGCGTGCCTTTAGGTTCGCCGCGACCAACACTTACAATGCACTGACCACAAAAAAAGGAGGCGCCGCGGCTTGAACGCTGCACCTTTCACATGCGAAGCGAACGCGCTACCAACTGAGCTACGCCACATGCACGACCAAACTGCGCTATTCCCCATTCTTTGCGACTCTGATGCGCACGGACACGATGGTTGGTTGGTTTGTAGCGGTGAAGGGAGCAGAGTACAAAGGCGCGGACACGTTCATATACACAAACGTTCCAAGTAGTTTCGATGCTCTGGTATTACAAATGCAAATTCCGTCTGTTTTTAACGTCTTAAATTGAAAGAGCCGTCACAAATTGCTCCGTTTTCGCTCCTTATCGACAATCATACAGCACCTGAGGTAACAAACACATCTCGAGCCCCATTGTGCACTCCATTATTCATGCCAACTCAGTGCCTCGCTCTTCACTACTGTGTACTAATCTTGTCCTCCAACTGCAAAACCCTGGGCCACAACAAGTTTCCGCGTCTCCATTGCACTGCGCATACAACAAAACGCTCCCCAAACTTGGCACTCACCCACGCAGCCGACTTTTCCGACTTTCCACGACGCTCACGCAACGCTCACGCTAGTGACAGCATTATTTATAGTTCGACGTCGCGCCAAAGCGAATGAGCACATTTCGCCTACGGCTTAGGCCGCCCTCCTAGTGTGGCTGCTCGGTGTCTGCAGGCAGCGAGGGTCTGCTAGCTTCCTGTGTTCGCACCTATGTCACCTGTGCTTGCTTGTCAGAGACAGACTATCGCAAAACATACAACTCACTCCATGAATTGATTGCTACGGCATCTGTTATCAGCAGTCACAACTAGCAACACCAGTAGCAGCCGACTGCACGCAAAGAATAGGAATGTGCAGTGGGATTTACGTGAACTCGGCGCAACGCAGATCTTTCCGGCATAGGCTTGAGAATCTTACGGGAACACTTGTACTGTTTCTAAATAAAGTGTAGGCGTGGGAGGAGGGTGCTTCCCGCCCACTAATAACAGCACGCTTGCCAATTGTGGATGCTAATCATTCGCTTGTATCTTCCTAGACACATCTGCAGGCTGAGAATTATTCCACTTGCATGGCAAGGTGCGCATGTAGGTGTGTTAAAAATTCTGGAGGCACCGGGTATTGATCCCAGTACCTCTCGCATACTAAGCTAGCGCTCTACCACCTGAGCTACGCCCGCCCCCCCGAAGACTAATGGTGCTACAAACAGCCATATAGACGACACAGACCCTTGCACTCCCATTATTCAGCAGACAAACACTACTCTCTATGTATCCGTTAGGGTGTCTTTCAGGTTTCGTGCATTCTGTATCGAATCGTAGTTGGCCACAATGAAAGTGGCACGTATAACGTCGAAAATAGAGTTCGGACACCGCTCTGAGTAAGTCGAACGTGTTGTCCACCCTCTAGACTTCAATGAGGTTAAGCCGTGATACCTAAGACAGATCTGCACTCGATGACACCTCGATAACAGCCGGTCCCCACACTTACACCTTGCTCTCCTTACATCAGTTTACATCATATCAGTCTGTGACGCTGGCTTTGCAACATCTTGCGTGCCTTTAGGTTCGTCGCGACCAACACTTACAATGCACTGACCACAAAAAATGGAGGCGCCGCGGCTTGAACGCTGCACCTTTCACATGCGAAGCGAACGCGCTACCAACTGAGCTACGCCACATGCACGACCAAACTGCGCTATTCCCCATTCTTTGCGACTCTGATGCGCACGGACACGATGGTTGGTTGGTTTGTAGCGGTGAAGGGAGCAGAGTACAAAGGCGCGGACACGTTCATATACACAAACGTTCCAAGTAGTTTCGATGCTCTGGTATTACAAATGCAAATTCCGTCTGTTTTTAACGTCTTAAATTGAAAGAGCCGTCACAAATTGCTCCGTTTTCACTCCTTGTCGACAATCATACAGCACCTGAGGTAACAAACACATCTCGAGCCCCATTGTGCACTCCATTATACATGCCAACTCAGTGCCTCGCTCTTTACTACTGTGTGCCAATCTTGCCGTCCAACTGCAAAACACTGGGCCACAACAAGTTTCCACGTCTCCATTGCATTGCGCTTACTACGAAACGCTCCCCAAACATGGCACTCACACACGCAGCCGGCTTTTCCGACTTTCCACGACGCTCACGCAACGCTCACGCTAGTGACAGCATTATTTATAGTTCGACGTCGCGCCAATGCGAATGAGCACATTTCGCCTACGGCTTAGGCCGCCCTCCTAGTGTGGTTGCTCGGTGTCTGCAGGCAGCGAGGGTCTGCTAGCTTCCTGTGTTCGCACCTATGTCACCTGTGCTTGCTTGTCAGAGACAGACTATCGCAAAACATACAACTCACTCCATGAATTGATTGCTACGGCATCTGTTATCAGCAGTCACAACTAGCAACACCAGTAGCAGCCGACTGCACGCAAAGAATAGGAATGTGCAGTGGGATTTACGTGAACTCGGCGCAACGCTGATCTTTCCGGCATAGGCTTGAGAATCTTACGGGAACACTTGTACTGTTTCTAAATAAAGTGTAGGCGTGGGAGGAGGGTGCTTCCCGCGCACTAATAACAGCACGCTTGCCAATTGTGGATGCTAATCATTCGCTTGTATCTTCCTAGACACATCTGCAGGCTGAGAATTATTCCACTTGCATGGCAAGGTGCGCATGTAGGTGTGTTAAAAATTCTGGAGGCACCGGGTATTGATCCCAGTACCTCTCGCATACTAAGCTAGCGCTCTACCACCTGAGCTACGCCAGCCCCCCCGAAGACTAATGGTGCTACAAACAGCCATATAGACGACACAGACCCTTGCACTCCCATTATTCAGCAGACAAACACTACTCTCTATGTATCCGTTAGGGTGTCTTTCAGGTTTCGTGCATTCTGTATCGAATCGTAGTTGGCCACAATGAAAGTGGCACGTATAACGTCGAAAATAGAGTTCGGACACCGCTCTGAGTAAGTCGAACGTGTTGTCCACCCTCTAGACTTCAATGAGGTTAAGCCGTGATACCTAAGACAGATCTGCACTCGATGACACCTCGATAACAGCCGGTCCCCACACTTACATCTTGCTCTCCTTACATCAGTTTACATCATATCAGTCTGTGACGCTGGCTTTGCAACATCTTGCGTGCCTTTAGGTTCGTCGCGACCAACACTTACAATGCACTGACCACAAAAAATGGAGGCGCCGCGGCTTGAACGCTGCACCTTTCACATGCGAAGCGAACGCGCTACCAACTGAGCTACGCCACATGCACGACCAAACTGCGCTATTCCCCATTCTTTGCGACTCTGATGCGCACGGACACGATGGTTGGTTGGTTTGTAGCGGTGAAGGGAGCAGAGTACAAAGGCGCGGACACGTTCATATACACAAAAGTTCCAAGTAGTTTCGATGCTCTGGTATTACAAATGCAAATTCCGTCTGTTTTTAACGTCTTAAATTGAAAGAGCCGTCACAAATTGCTCCGTTTTCGCTCCTTATCGACAATCATACAGCACCTGAGGTAACAAACACATCTCGAGCCCCATTGTGCACTCCATTATTCATGCCAACTCAGTGCCTCGCTCTTTACTACTGTGTACTAATCTTGTCCTCCAACTGCAAAACCCTGGGCCACAACAAGTTTCCGCGTCTCCATTGCACTGCGCATACAACAAAACGCTCCCCAAACTTGGCACTCACCCACGCAGCCGACTTTTCCGACTTTCCACGACGCTCACGCAACGCTCACGCTAGTGACAGCATTATTTATAGTTCGACGTCGCGCCAAAGCGAATGAGCACATTTCGCCTACGGCTTAGGCCGCCCTCCTAGTGTGGCTGCTCGGTGTCTGCAGGCAGCGAGGGTCTGCTAGCTTCCTGTGTTCGCACCTATGTCACCTATGCTTGCTTGTCAGAGACAGACTATCGCAAAACATACAACTCACTCCATGAATTGATTGCTACGGCATCTGTTATCAGCAGTCACAACTAGCAACACCAGTAGCAGCCGACTGCACGCAAAGAATAGGAATGTGCAGTGGGATTTACGTGAACTCGGCGCAACGCAGATCTTTCCGGCATAGGCTTGAGAATCTTACGGGAACACTTGTACTGTTTCTAAATAAAGTGTAGGCGTGGGAGGAGGGTGCTTCCCGCGCACTAATAACAGCACGCTTGCCAATTGTGGATGCTAATCATTCGCTTGTATCTTCCTAGACACATCTGCAGGCTGAGAATTATTCCACTTGCATGGCAAGGTGCGCATGTAGGTGTGTTAAAAATTCTGGAGGCACCGGGTATTGATCCCAGTACCTCTCGCATACTAAGCTAGCGCTCTACCACCTGAGCTACGCCCGCCCCCCCGAAGACTAATGGTGCTACAAACAGCCATATAGATGACACAGACCCTTGCACTCCCATTATTCAGCAGACAAACACTACTCTCTATGTATCCGTTAGGGTGTCTTTCAGGTTTCGTGCATTCTGTATCGAATCGTAGTTGGCCACAATGAAAGTGGCACGTATAACGTCGAAAATAGAGTTCGGACACCGCTCTGAGTAAGTCGAACGTGTTGTCCACCCTCTAGACTTCAATGAGGTTAAGCCGTGATACCTAAGACAGATCTGCACTCGATGACACCTCGATAACAGCCGGTCCCCACACTTACACCTTGCTCTCCTTACATCAGTTTACATCATATCAGTCTGTGACGCTGGCTTTGCAACATCTTGCGTGCCTTTAGGTTCGCCGCGACCAACACTTACAATGCACTGACCACAAAAAAAGGAGGCGCCGCGGCTTGAACGCTGCACCTTTCACATGCGAAGCGAACGCGCTACCAACTGAGCTACGCCACATGCACGACCAAACTGCGCTATTCCCCATTCTTTGCGACTCTGATGCGCACGGACACGATGGTTGGTTGGTTTGTAGCGGTGAAGGGAGCAGAGTACAAAGGCGCGGACACGTTCATATACACAAACGTTCCAAGTAGTTTCGATGCTCTGGTATTACAAATGCAAATTCCGTCTGTTTTTAACGTCTTAAATTGAAAGAGCCGTCACAAATTGCTCCGTTTTCGCTCCTTATCGACAATCATACAGCACCTGAGGTAACAAACACATCTCGAGCCCCATTGTGCACTCCATTATTCATGCCAACTCAGTGCCTCGCTCTTTACTACTGTGTACTAATCTTGTCCTCCAACTGCAAAACCCTGGGCCACAACAAGTTTCCGCGTCTCCATTGCACTGCGCATACAACAAAACGCTCCCCAAACTTGGCACTCACCCACGCAGCCGACTTTTCCGACTTTCCACGACGCTCACGCAACGCTCACGCTAGTGACAGCATTATTTATAGTTCGACGTCGCGCCAAAGCGAATGAGCACATTTCGCCTACGGCTTAGGCCGCCCTCCTAGTGTGGCTGCTCGGTGTCTGCAGGCAGCGAGGGTCTGCTAGCTTCCTGTGTTCGCACCTATGTCACCTGTGCTTGCTTGTCAGAGACAGACTATCGCAAAACATACAACTCACTCCATGAATTGATTGCTACGGCATCTGTTATCAGCAGTCACAACTAGCAACACCAGTAGCAGCCGACTGCACGCAAAGAATAGGAATGTGCAGTGGGATTTACGTGAACTCGGCGCAACGCAGATCTTTCCGGCATAGGCTTGAGAATCTTACGGGAACACTTGTACTGTTTCTAAATAAAGTGTAGGCGTGGGAGGAGGGTGCTTCCCGCGCACTAATAACAGCACGCTTGCCAATTGTGGATGCTAATCATTCGCTTGTATCTTCCTAGACACATCTGCAGGCTGAGAATTATTCCACTTGCATGGCAAGGTGCGCATGTAGGTGTGTTAAAAATTCTGGAGGCACCGGGTATTGATCCCAGTACCTCTCGCATACTAAGCTAGCGCTCTACCACCTGAGCTACGCCCGCCCCCCCGAAGACTAATGGTGCTACAAACAGCCATATAGATGACACAGACCCTTGCACTCCCATTATTCAGCAGACAAACACTACTCTCTATGTATCCGTTAGGGTGTCTTTCAGGTTTCGTGCATTCTGTATCGAATCGTAGTTGGCCACAATGAAAGTGGCACGTATAACGTCGAAAATAGAGTTCCGACACCGCTCTGAGTAAGTCGAACGTGTTGTCCACCCTCTAGACTTCAATGAGGTTAAGCCGTGATACCTAAGACAGATCTGCACTCGATGACACCTCGATAACAGCCGGTCCCCACACTTACACCTTGCTCTCCTTACATCAGTTTACATCATATCAGTCTGTGACGCTGGCTTTGCAACATCTTGCGTGCCTTTAGGTTCGCCGCGACCAACACTTACAATGCACTGACCACAAAAAAAGGAGGCGCCGCGGCTTGAACGCTGCACCTTTCACATGCGAAGCGAACGCGCTACCAACTGAGCTACGCCACATGCACGACCAAACTGCGCTATTCCCCATTCTTTGCGACTCTGATGCGCACGGACACGATGGTTGGTTGGTTTGTAGCGGTGAAGGGAGCAGAGTACAAAGGCGCGGACACGTTCATATACACAAACGTTCCAAGTAGTTTCGATGCTCTGGTATTACAAATGCAAATTCCGTCTGTTTTTAACGTCTTAAATTGAAAGAGCCGTCACAAATTGCTCCGTTTTCGCTCCTTATCGACAATCATACAGCACCTGAGGTAACAAACACATCTCGAGCCCCATTGTGCACTCCATTATTCATGCCAACTCAGTGCCTCGCTCTTTACTACTGTGTACTAATCTTGTCCTCCAACTGCAAAACCCTGGGCCACAACAAGTTTCCGCGTCTCCATTGCACTGCGCATACAACAAAACGCTCCCCAAACTTGGCACTCACCCACGCAGCCGACTTTTCCGACTTTCCACGACGCTCACGCAACGCTCACGCTAGTGACAGCATTATTTATAGTTCGACGTCGCGCCAAAGCGAATGAGCACATTTCGCCTACGGCTTAGGCCGCCCTCCTAGTGTGGCTGCTCGGTGTCTGCAGGCAGCGAGGGTCTGCTAGCTTCCTGTGTTCGCACCTATGTCACCTGTGCTTGCTTGTCAGAGACAGACTATCGCAAAACATACAACTCACTCCATGAATTGATTGCTACGGCATCTGTTATCAGCAGTCACAACTAGCAACACCAGTAGCAGCCGACTGCACGCAAAGAATAGGAATGTGCAGTGGGATTTACGTGAACTCGGCGCAACGCTGATCTTTCCGGCATAGGCTTGAGAATCTTTTGGGAACACTTGTACTGTTTCTAAATAAAGTGTAGGCGTGGGAGGAGGGTGCTTCCCGCGCACTAATAACAGCACGCTTGCCAATTGTGGATGCTAATCATTCGCTTGTATCTTCCTAGACACATCTGCAGGCTGAGAATTATTCCACTTGCATGGCAAGGTGCGCATGTAGGTGTGTTAAAAATTCTGGAGGCACCGGGTATTGATCCCAGTACCTCTCGCATACTAAGCTAGCGCTCTACCACCTGAGCTACGCCAGCCCCCCCGAAGACTAATGGTGCTACAAACAGCCATATAGACGACACAGACCCTTGCACTCCCATTATTCAGCAGACAAACACTACTCTCTATGTATCCGTTAGGGTGTCTTTCAGGTTTCGTGCATTCTGTATCGAATCGTAGTTGGCCACAATGAAAGTGGCACGTATAACGTCGAAAATAGAGTTCGGACACCGCTCTGAGTAAGTCGAACGTGTTGTCCACCCTCTAGACTTCAATGAGGTTAAGCCGTGATACCTAAGACAGATCTGCACTCGATGACACCTCGATAACAGCCGGTCCCCACACTTACATCTTGCTCTCCTTACATCAGTTTACATCATATCAGTCTGTGACGCTGGCTTTGCAACATCTTGCGTGCCTTTAGGTTCGTCGCGACCAACACTTACAATGCACTGACTACAAAAAATGGAGGCGCCGCGGCTTGAACGCTGCACCTTTCACATGCGAAGCGAACGCGCTACCAACTGAGCTACGCCACATGCACGACCAAACTGCGCTATTCCCCATTCTTTGCGACTCTGATGCGCACGGACACGATGGTTGGTTGGTTTGTAGCGGTGAAGGGAGCAGAGTACAAAGGCGCGGACACGTTCATATACACAAACGTTCCAAGTAGTTTCGATGCTCTGGTATTACAAATGCAAATTCCGTCTGTTTTTAACGTCTTAAATTGAAAGAGCCGTCACAAATTGCTCCGTTTTCGCTCCTTATCGACAATCATACAGCACCTGAGGTAACAAACACATCTCGAGCCCCATTGTGCACTCCATTATTCATGCCAACTCAGTGCCTCGCTCTTTACTACTGTGTACTAATCTTGTCCTCCAACTGCAAAACCCTGGGCCACAACAAGTTTCCGCGTCTCCATTGCACTGCGCATACAACAAAACGCTCCCCAAACTTGGCACTCACCCACGCAGCCGACTTTTCCGACTTTCCACGACGCTCACGCTAGTGACAGCATTATTTATAGTTCGACGTCGCGCCAAAGCGAATGAGCACATTTCGCCTACGGCTTAGGCCGCCCTCCTAGTGTGGCTGCTCGGTGTCTGCAGGCAGCGAGGGTCTGCTAGCTTCCTGTGTTCGCACCTATGTCACCTATGCTTGCTTGTCAGAGACAGACTATTGCAAAACATACAACTCACTCCATGAATTGATTGCTACGGCATCTGTTATCAGCAGTCACAACTAGCAACACCAGTAGCAGCCGACTGCACGCAAAGAATAGGAATGTGCAGTGGGATTTACGTGAACTCGGCGCAACGCAGATCTTTCCGGCATAGGCTTGAGAATCTTACGGGAACACTTGTACTGTTTCTAAATAAAGTGTAGGCGTGGGAGGAGGGTGCTTCCCGCGCACTAATAACAGCACGCTTGCCAATTGTGGATGCTAATCATTCGCTTGTATCTTCCTAGACACATCTGCAGGCTGAGAATTATTCCACTTGCATGGCAAGGTGCGCATGTAGGTGTGTTAAAAATTCTGGAGGCACCGGGTATTGATCCCAGTACCTCTCGCATACTAAGCTAGCGCTCTACCACCTGAGCTACGCCAGCCCCCCCGAAGACTAATGGTGCTACAAACAGCCATATAGACGACACAGACCCTTGCACTCCCATTATTCAGCAGACAAACACTACTCTCTATGTATCCGTTAGGGTGTCTTTCAGGTTTCGTGCATTCTGTATCGAATCGTAGTTGGCCACAATGAAAGTGGCACGTATAACGTCGAAAATAGAGTTCGGACACCGCTCTGAGTAAGTCGAACGTGTTGTCCACCCTCTAGACTTCAATGAGGTTAAGCCGTGATACCTAAGACAGATCTGCACTCGATGACACCTCGATAACAGCCGGTCCCCACACTTACATCTTGCTCTCCTTACATCAGTTTACATCATATCAGTCTGTGACGCTGGCTTTGCAACATCTTGCGTGCCTTTAGGTTCGTCGCGACCAACACTTACAATGCACTGACCACAAAAAATGGAGGCGCCGCGGCTTGAACGCTGCACCTTTCACATGCGAAGCGAACGCGCTACCAACTGAGCTACGCCACATGCACGACCAAACTGCGCTATTCCCCATTCTTTGCGACTCTGATGCGCACGGACACGATGGTTGGTTGGTTTGTAGCGGTGAAGGGAGCAGAGTACAAAGGCGCGGACACGTTCATATACACAAAAGTTCCAAGTAGTTTCGATGCTCTGGTATTACAAATGCAAATTCCGTCTGTTTTTAACGTCTTAAATTGAAAGAGCCGTCACAAATTGCTCCGTTTTCGCTCCTTATCGACAATCATACAGCACCTGAGGTAACAAACACATCTCGAGCCCCATTGTGCACTCCATTATTCATGCCAACTCAGTGCCTCGCTCTTTACTACTGTGTACTAATCTTGTCCTCCAACTGCAAAACCCTGGGCCACAACAAGTTTCCGCGTCTCCATTGCACTGCGCATACAACAAAACGCTCCCCAAACTTGGCACTCACCCACGCAGCCGACTTTTCCGACTTTCCACGACGCTCACGCAACGCTCACGCTAGTGACAGCATTATTTATAGTTCGACGTCGCGCCAAAGCGAATGAGCACATTTCGCCTACGGCTTAGGCCGCCCTCCTAGTGTGGCTGCTCGGTGTCTGCAGGCAGCGAGGGTCTGCTAGCTTCCTGTGTTCGCACCTATGTCACCTATGCTTGCTTGTCAGAGACAGACTATTGCAAAACATACAACTCACTCCATGAATTGATTGCTACGGCATCTGTTATCAGCAGTCACAACTAGCAACACCAGTAGCAGCCGACTGCACGCAAAGAATAGGAATGTGCAGTGGGATTTACGTGAACTCGGCGCAACGCAGATCTTTCCGGCATAGGCTTGAGAATCTTACGGGAACACTTGTACTGTTTCTAAATAAAGTGTAGGCGTGGGAGGAGGGTGCTTCCCGCGCACTAATAACAGCACGCTTGCCAATTGTGGATGCTAATCATTCGCTTGTATCTTCCTAGACACATCTGCAGGCTGAGAATTATTCCACTTGCATGGCAAGGTGCGCATGTAGGTGTGTTAAAAATTCTGGAGGCACCGGGTATTGATCCCAGTACCTCTCGCATACTAAGCTAGCGCTCTACCACCTGAGCTACGCCAGCCCCCCCGAAGACTAATGGTGCTACAAACAGCCATATAGACGACACAGACCCTTGCACTCCCATTATTCAGCAGACAAACACTACTCTCTATGTATCCGTTAGGGTGTCTTTCAGGTTTCGTGCATTCTGTATCGAATCGTAGTTGGCCACAATGAAAGTGGCACGTATAACGTCGAAAATAGAGTTCGGACACCGCTCTGAGTAAGTCGAACGTGTTGTCCACCCTCTAGACTTCAATGAGGTTATGCCGTGATACCTAAGACAGATCTGCACTCGATGACACCTCGATAACAGCCGGTCCCCACACTTACATCTTGCTCTCCTTACATCAGTTTACATCATATCAGTCTGTGACGCTGGCTTTGCAACATCTTGCGTGCCTTTAGGTTCGTCGCGACCAACACTTACAATGCACTGACCACAAAAAATGGAGGCGCCGCGGCTTGAACGCTGCACCTTTCACATGCGAAGCGAACGCGCTACCAACTGAGCTACGCCACATGCACGACCAAACTGCGCTATTCCCCATTCTTTGCGACTCTGATGCGCACGGACACGATGGTTGGTTGGTTTGTAGCGGTGAAGGGAGCAGAGTACAAAGGCGCGGACACGTTCATATACACAAAAGTTCCAAGTAGTTTCGATGCTCTGGTATTACAAATGCAAATTCCGTCTGTTTTTAACGTCTTAAATTGAAAGAGCCGTCACAAATTGCTCCGTTTTCGCTCCTTATCGACAATCATACAGCACCTGAGGTAACAAACACATCTCGAGCCCCATTGTGCACTCCATTATTCATGCCAACTCAGTGCCTCGCTCTTTACTACTGTGTACTAATCTTGTCCTCCAACTGCAAAACCCTGGGCCACAACAAGTTTCCGCGTCTCCATTGCACTGCGCATACAACAAAACGCTCCCCAAACTTGGCACTCACCCACGCAGCCGACTTTTCCGACTTTCCACGACGCTCACGCAACGCTCACGCTAGTGACAGCATTATTTATAGTTCGACGTCGCGCCAAAGCGAATGAGCACATTTCGCCTACGGCTTAGGCCGCCCTCCTAGTGTGGCTGCTCGGTGTCTGCAGGCAGCGAGGGTCTGCTAGCTTCCTGTGTTCGCACCTATGTCACCTATGCTTGCTTGTCAGAGACAGACTATCGCAAAACATACAACTCACTCCATGAATTGATTGCTACGGCATCTGTTATCAGCAGTCACAACTAGCAACACCAGTAGCAGCCGACTGCACGCAAAGAATAGGAATGTGCAGTGGGATTTACGTGAACTCGGCGCAACGCAGATCTTTCCGGCATAGGCTTGAGAATCTTACGGGAACACTTGTACTGTTTCTAAATAAAGTGTAGGCGTGGGAGGAGGGTGCTTCCCGCGCACTAATAACAGCACGCTTGCCAATTGTGGATGCTAATCATTCGCTTGTATCTTCCTAGACACATCTGCAGGCTGAGAATTATTCCACTTGCATGGCAAGGTGCGCATGTAGGTGTGTTAAAAATTCTGGAGGCACCGGGTATTGATCCCAGTACCTCTCGCATACTAAGCTAGCGCTCTACCACCTGAGCTACGCCAGCCCCCCCGAAGACTAATGGTGCTACAAACAGCCATATAGACGACACAGACCCTTGCACTCCCATTATTCAGCAGACAAACACTACTCTCTATGTATCCGTTAGGGTGTCTTTCAGGTTTCGTGCATTCTGTATCGAATCGTAGTTGGCCACAATGAAAGTGGCACGTATAACGTCGAAAATAGAGTTCGGACACCGCTCTGAGTAAGTCGAACGTGTTGTCCACCCTCTAGACTTCAATGAGGTTAAGCCGTGATACCTAAGACAGATCTGCACTCGATGACACCTCGATAACAGCCGGTCCCCACACTTACATCTTGCTCTCCTTACATCAGTTTACATCATATCAGTCTGTGACGCTGGCTTTGCAACATCTTGCGTGCCTTTAGGTTCGTCGCGACCAACACTTACAATGCACTGACCACAAAAAATGGAGGCGCCGCGGCTTGAACGCTGCACCTTTCACATGCGAAGCGAACGCGCTACCAACTGAGCTACGCCACATGCACGACCAAACTGCGCTATTCCCCATTCTTTGCGACTCTGATGCGCACGGACACGATGGTTGGTTGGTTTGTAGCGGTGAAGGGAGCAGAGTACAAAGGCGCGGACACGTTCATATACACAAAAGTTCCAAGTAGTTTCGATGCTCTGGTATTACAAATGCAAATTCCGTCTGTTTTTAACGTCTTAAATTGAAAGAGCCGTCACAAATTGCTCCGTTTTCGCTCCTTATCGACAATCATACAGCACCTGAGGTAACAAACACATCTCGAGCCCCATTGTGCACTCCATTATTCATGCCAACTCAGTGCCTCGCTCTTTACTACTGTGTACTAATCTTGTCCTCCAACTGCAAAACCCTGGGCCACAACAAGTTTCCGCGTCTCCATTGCACTGCGCATACAACAAAACGCTCCCCAAACTTGGCACTCACCCACGCAGCCGACTTTTCCGACTTTCCACGACGCTCACGCAACGCTCACGCTAGTGACAGCATTATTTATAGTTCGACGTCGCGCCAAAGCGAATGAGCACATTTCGCCTACGGCTTAGGCCGCCCTCCTAGTGTGGCTGCTCGGTGTCTGCAGGCAGCGAGGGTCTGCTAGCTTCCTGTGTTCGCACCTATGTCACCTATGCTTGCTTGTCAGAGACAGACTATCGCAAAACATACAACTCACTCCATGAATTGATTGCTACGGCATCTGTTATCAGCAGTCACAACTAGCAACACCAGTAGCAGCCGACTGCACGCAAAGAATAGGAATGTGCAGTGGGATTTACGTGAACTCGGCGCAACGCAGATCTTTCCGGCATAGGCTTGAGAATCTTACGGGAACACTTGTACTGTTTCTAAATAAAGTGTAGGCGTGGGAGGAGGGTGCTTCCCGCGCACTAATAACAGCACGCTTGCCAATTGTGGATGCTAATCATTCGCTTGTATCTTCCTAGACACATCTGCAGGCTGAGAATTATTCCACTTGCATGGCAAGGTGCGCATGTAGGTGTGTTAAAAATTCTGGAGGCACCGGGTATTGATCCCAGTACCTCTCGCATACTAAGCTAGCGCTCTACCACCTGAGCTACGCCCGCCCCCCCGAAGACTCATGGTGCTACAAACAGCCATATAGATGACACAGACCCTTGCACTCCCATTATTCAGCAGACAAACACTACTCTCTATGTATCCGTTAGGGTGTCTTTCAGGTTTCGTGCATTCTGTATCGAATCGTAGTTGGCCACAATGAAAGTGGCACGTATAACGTCGAAAATAGAGTTCGGACACCGCTCTGAGTAAGTCGAACGTGTTGTCCACCCTCTAGACTTCAATGAGGTTATGCCGTGATACCTAAGACAGATCTGCACTCGATGACACCTCGATAACAGCCGGTCCCCACACTTACACCTTGCTCTCCTTACATCAGTTTACATCATATCAGTCTGTGACGCTGGCTTTGCAACATCTTGCGTGCCTTTAGGTTCGCCGCGACCAACACTTACAATGCACTGACCACAAAAAAAGGAGGCGCCGCGGCTTGAACGCTGCACCTTTCACATGCGAAGCGAACGCGCTACCAACTGAGCTACGCCACATGCACGACCAAACTGCGCTATTCCCCATTCTTTGCGACTCTGATGCGCACGGACACGATGGTTGGTTGGTTTGTAGCGGTGAAGGGAGCAGAGTACAAAGGCGCGGACACGTTCATATACACAAACGTTCCAAGTAGTTTCGATGCTCTGGTATTACAAATGCAAATTCCGTCTGTTTTTAACGTCTTAAATTGAAAGAGCCGTCACAAATTCCTCCGTTTTCGCTCCTTATCGACAATCATACAGCACCTGAGGTAACAAACACATCTCGAGCCCCATTGTGCACTCCATTATTCATGCCAACTCAGTGCCTCGCTCTTTACTACTGTGTACTAATCTTGTCCTCCAACTGCAAAACCCTGGGCCACAACAAGTTTCCGCGTCTCCATTGCACTGCGCATACAACAAAACGCTCCCCAAACTTGGCACTCACCCACGCAGCCGACTTTTCCGACTTTCCACGACGCTCACGCAACGCTCACGCTAGTGACAGCATTATTTATAGTTCGACGTCGCGCCAAAGCGAATGAGCACATTTCGCCTACGGCTTAGGCCGCCCTCCTAGTGTGGCTGCTCGGTGTCTGCAGGCAGCGAGGGTCTGCTAGCTTCCTGTGTTCGCACCTATGTCACCTATGCTTGCTTGTCAGAGACAGACTATCGCAAAACATACAACTCACTCCATGAATTGATTGCTACGGCATCTGTTATCAGCAGTCACAACTAGCAACACCAGTAGCAGCCGACTGCACGCAAAGAATAGGAATGTGCAGTGGGATTTACGTGAACTCGGCGCAACGCAGATCTTTCCGGCATAGGCTTGAGAATCTTACGGGAACACTTGTACTGTTTCTAAATAAAGTGTAGGCGTGGGAGGAGGGTGCTTCCCGCGCACTAATAACAGCACGCTTGCCAATTGTGGATGCTAATCATTCGCTTGTATCTTCCTAGACACATCTGCAGGCTGAGAATTATTCCACTTGCATGGCAAGGTGCGCATGTAGGTGTGTTAAAAATTCTGGAGGCACCGGGTATTGATCCCAGTACCTCTCGCATACTAAGCTAGCGCTCTACCACCTGAGCTACGCCCGCCCCCCCGAAGACTCATGGTGCTACAAACAGCCATATAGATGACACAGACCCTTGCACTCCCATTATTCAGCAGACAAACACTACTCTCTATGTATCCGTTAGGGTGTCTTTCAGGTTTCGTGCATTCTGTATCGAATCGTAGTTGGCCACAATGAAAGTGGCACGTATAACGTCGAAAATAGAGTTCGGACACCGCTCTGAGTAAGTCGAACGTGTTGTCCACCCTCTAGACTTCAATGAGGTTATGCCGTGATACCTAAGACAGATCTGCACTCGATGACACCTCGATAACAGCCGGTCCCCACACTTACACCTTGCTCTCCTTACATCAGTTTACATCATATCAGTCTGTGACGCTGGCTTTGCAACATCTTGCGTGCCTTTAGGTTCGCCGCGACCAACACTTACAATGCACTGACCACAAAAAAAGGAGGCGCCGCGGCTTGAACGCTGCACCTTTCACATGCGAAGCGAACGCGCTACCAACTGAGCTACGCCACATGCACGACCAAACTGCGCTATTCCCCATTCTTTGCGACTCTGATGCGCACGGACACGATGGTTGGTTGGTTTGTAGCGGTGAAGGGAGCAGAGTACAAAGGCGCGGACACGTTCATATACACAAAAGTTCCAAGTAGTTTCGATGCTCTGGTATTACAAATGCAAATTCCGTCTGTTTTTAACGTCTTAAATTGAAAGAGCCGTCACAAATTGCTCCGTTTTCGCTCCTTATCGACAATCATACAGCACCTGAGGTAACAAACACATCTCGAGCCCCATTGTGCACTCCATTATTCATGCCAACTCAGTGCCTCGCTCTTTACTACTGTGTACTAATCTTGTCCTCCAACTGCAAAACCCTGGGCCACAACAAGTTTCCGCGTCTCCATTGCACTGCGCATACAACAAAACGCTCCCCAAACTTGGCACTCACCCACGCAGCCGACTTTTCCGACTTTCCACGACGCTCACGCAACGCTCACGCTAGTGACAGCATTATTTATAGTTCGACGTCGCGCCAAAGCGAATGAGCACATTTCGCCTACGGCTTAGGCCGCCCTCCTAGTGTGGCTGCTCGGTGTCTGCAGGCAGCGAGGGTCTGCTAGCTTCCTGTGTTCGCACCTATGTCACCTATGCTTGCTTGTCAGAGACAGACTATTGCAAAACATACAACTCACTCCATGAATTGATTGCTACGGCATCTGTTATCAGCAGTCACAACTAGCAACACCAGTAGCAGCCGACTGCACGCAAAGAATAGGAATGTGCAGTGGGATTTACGTGAACTCGGCGCAACGCAGATCTTTCCGGCATAGGCTTGAGAATCTTACGGGAACACTTGTACTGTTTCTAAATAAAGTGTAGGCGTGGGAGGAGGGTGCTTCCCGCGCACTAATAACAGCACGCTTGCCAATTGTGGATGCTAATCATTCGCTTGTATCTTCCTAGACACATCTGCAGGCTGAGAATTATTCCACTTGCATGGCAAGGTGCGCATGTAGGTGTGTTAAAAATTCTGGAGGCACCGGGTATTGATCCCAGTACCTCTCGCATACTAAGCTAGCGCTCTACCACCTGAGCTACGCCAGCCCCCCCGAAGACTAATGGTGCTACAAACAGCCATATAGACGACACAGACCCTTGCACTCCCATTATTCAGCAGACAAACACTACTCTCTATGTATCCGTTAGGGTGTCTTTCAGGTTTCGTGCATTCTGTATCGAATCGTAGTTGGCCACAATGAAAGTGGCACGTATAACGTCGAAAATAGAGTTCGGACACCGCTCTGAGTAAGTCGAACGTGTTGTCCACCCTCTAGACTTCAATGAGGTTAAGCCGTGATACCTAAGACAGATCTGCACTCGATGACACCTCGATAACAGCCGGTCCCCACACTTACATCTTGCTCTCCTTACATCAGTTTACATCATATCAGTCTGTGACGCTGGCTTTGCAACATCTTGCGTGCCTTTAGGTTCGTCGCGACCAACACTTACAATGCACTGACCACAAAAAATGGAGGCGCCGCGGCTTGAACGCTGCACCTTTCACATGCGAAGCGAACGCGCTACCAACTGAGCTACGCCACATGCACGACCAAACTGCGCTATTCCCCATTCTTTGCGACTCTGATGCGCACGGACACGATGGTTGGTTGGTTTGTAGCGGTGAAGGGAGCAGAGTACAAAGGCGCGGACACGTTCATATACACAAAAGTTCCAAGTAGTTTCGATGCTCTGGTATTACAAATGCAAATTCCGTCTGTTTTTAACGTCTTAAATTGAAAGAGCCGTCACAAATTGCTCCGTTTTCGCTCCTTATCGACAATCATACAGCACCTGAGGTAACAAACACATCTCGAGCCCCATTGTGCACTCCATTATTCATGCCAACTCAGTGCCTCGCTCTTTACTACTGTGTACTAATCTTGTCCTCCAACTGCAAAACCCTGGGCCACAACAAGTTTCCGCGTCTCCATTGCACTGCGCATACAACAAAACGCTCCCCAAACTTGGCACTCACCCACGCAGCCGACTTTTCCGACTTTCCACGACGCTCACGCAACGCTCACGCTAGTGACAGCATTATTTATAGTTCGACGTCGCGCCAAAGCGAATGAGCACATTTCGCCTACGGCTTAGGCCGCCCTCCTAGTGTGGCTGCTCGGTGTCTGCAGGCAGCGAGGGTCTGCTAGCTTCCTGTGTTCGCACCTATGTCACCTATGCTTGCTTGTCAGAGACAGACTATCGCAAAACATACAACTCACTCCATGAATTGATTGCTACGGCATCTGTTATCAGCAGTCACAACTAGCAACACCAGTAGCAGCCGACTGCACGCAAAGAATAGGAATGTGCAGTGGGATTTACGTGAACTCGGCGCAACGCAGATCTTTCCGGCATAGGCTTGAGAATCTTACGGGAACACTTGTACTGTTTCTAAATAAAGTGTAGGCGTGGGAGGAGGGTGCTTCCCGCGCACTAATAACAGCACGCTTGCCAATTGTGGATGCTAATCATTCGCTTGTATCTTCCTAGACACATCTGCAGGCTGAGAATTATTCCACTTGCATGGCAAGGTGCGCATGTAGGTGTGTTAAAAATTCTGGAGGCACCGGGTATTGATCCCAGTACCTCTCGCATACTAAGCTAGCGCTCTACCACCTGAGCTACGCCAGCCCCCCCGAAGACTAATGGTGCTACAAACAGCCATATAGACGACACAGACCCTTGCACTCCCATTATTCAGCAGACAAACACTACTCTCTATGTATCCGTTAGGGTGTCTTTCAGGTTTCGTGCATTCTGTATCGAATCGTAGTTGGCCACAATGAAAGTGGCACGTATAACGTCGAAAATAGAGTTCGGACACCGCTCTGAGTAAGTCGAACGTGTTGTCCACCCTCTAGACTTCAATGAGGTTAAGCCGTGATACCTAAGACAGATCTGCACTCGATGACACCTCGATAACAGCCGGTCCCCACACTTACATCTTGCTCTCCTTACATCAGTTTACATCATATCAGTCTGTGACGCTGGCTTTGCAACATCTTGCGTGCCTTTAGGTTCGTCGCGACCAACACTTACAATGCACTGACCACAAAAAATGGAGGCGCCGCGGCTTGAACGCTGCACCTTTCACATGCGAAGCGAACACGCTACCAACTGAGCTACGCCACATGCACGACCAAACTGCGCTATTCCCCATTCTTTGCGACTCTGATGCGCACGGACACGATGGTTGGTTGGTTTGTAGCGGTGAAGGGAGCAGAGTACAAAGGCGCGGACACGTTCATATACACAAAAGTTCCAAGTAGTTTCGATGCTCTGGTATTACAAATGCAAATTCCGTCTGTTTTTAACGTCTTAAATTGAAAGAGCCGTCACAAATTGCTCCGTTTTCGCTCCTTATCGACAATCATACAGCACCTGAGGTAACAAACACATCTCGAGCCCCATTGTGCACTCCATTATTCATGCCAACTCAGTGCCTCGCTCTTTACTACTGTGTACTAATCTTGTCCTCCAACTGCAAAACCCTGGGCCACAACAAGTTTCCGCGTCTCCATTGCACTGCGCATACAACAAAACGCTCCCCAAACTTGGCACTCACCCACGCAGCCGACTTTTCCGACTTTCCACGACGCTCACGCAACGCTCACGCTAGTGACAGCATTATTTATAGTTCGACGTCGCGCCAAAGCGAATGAGCACATTTCGCCTACGGCTTAGGCCGCCCTCCTAGTGTGGCTGCTCGGTGTCTGCAGGCAGCGAGGGTCTGCTAGCTTCCTGTGTTCGCACCTATGTCACCTATGCTTGCTTGTCAGAGACAGACTATCGCAAAACATACAACTCACTCCATGAATTGATTGCTACGGCATCTGTTATCAGCAGTCACAACTAGCAACACCAGTAGCAGCCGACTGCACGCAAAGAATAGGAATGTGCAGTGGGATTTACGTGAACTCGGCGCAACGCAGATCTTTCCGGCATAGGCTTGAGAATCTTACGGGAACACTTGTACTGTTTCTAAATAAAGTGTAGGCGTGGGAGGAGGGTGCTTCCCGCGCACTAATAACAGCACGCTTGCCAATTGTGGATGCTAATCATTCGCTTGTATCTTCCTAGACACATCTGCAGGCTGAGAATTATTCCACTTGCATGGCAAGGTGCGCATGTAGGTGTGTTAAAAATTCTGGAGGCACCGGGTATTGATCCCAGTACCTCTCGCATACTAAGCTAGCGCTCTACCACCTGAGCTACGCCAGCCCCCCCGAAGACTAATGGTGCTACAAACAGCCATATAGACGACACAGACCCTTGCACTCCCATTATTCAGCAGACAAACACTACTCTCTATGTATCCGTTAGGGTGTCTTTCAGGTTTCGTGCATTCTGTATCGAATCGTAGTTGGCCACAATGAAAGTGGCACGTATAACGTCGAAAATAGAGTTCGGACACCGCTCTGAGTAAGTCGAACGTGTTGTCCACCCTCTAGACTTCAATGAGGTTAAGCCGTGATACCTAAGACAGATCTGCACTCGATGACACCTCGATAACAGCCGGTCCCCACACTTACATCTTGCTCTCCTTACATCAGTTTACATCATATCAGTCTGTGACGCTGGCTTTGCAACATCTTGCGTGCCTTTAGGTTCGTCGCGACCAACACTTACAATGCACTGACCACAAAAAATGGAGGCGCCGCGGCTTGAACGCTGCACCTTTCACATGCGAAGCGAACGCGCTACCAACTGAGCTACGCCACATGCACGACCAAACTGCGCTATTCCCCATTCTTTGCGACTCTGATGCGCACGGACACGATGGTTGGTTGGTTTGTAGCGGTGAAGGGAGCAGAGTACAAAGGCGCGGACACGTTCATATACACAAAAGTTCCAAGTAGTTTCGATGCTCTGGTATTACAAATGCAAATTCCGTCTGTTTTTAACGTCTTAAATTGAAAGAGCCGTCACAAATTGCTCCGTTTTCGCTCCTTATCGACAATCATACAGCACCTGAGGTAACAAACACATCTCGAGCCCCATTGTGCACTCCATTATTCATGCCAACTCAGTGCCTCGCTCTTTACTACTGTGTACTAATCTTGTCCTCCAACTGCAAAACCCTGGGCCACAACAAGTTTCCGCGTCTCCATTGCACTGCGCATACAACAAAACGCTCCCCAAACTTGGCACTCACCCACGCAGCCGACTTTTCCGACTTTCCACGACGCTCACGCAACGCTCACGCTAGTGACAGCATTATTTATAGTTCGACGTCGCGCCAAAGCGAATGAGCACATTTCGCCTACGGCTTAGGCCGCCCTCCTAGTGTGGCTGCTCGGTGTCTGCAGGCAGCGAGGGTCTGCTAGCTTCCTGTGTTCGCACCTATGTCACCTATGCTTGCTTGTCAGAGACAGACTATCGCAAAACATACAACTCACTCCATGAATTGATTGCTACGGCATCTGTTATCAGCAGTCACAACTAGCAACACCAGTAGCAGCCGACTGCACGCAAAGAATAGGAATGTGCAGTGGGATTTACGTGAACTCGGCGCAACGCAGATCTTTCCGGCATAGGCTTGAGAATCTTACGGGAACACTTGTACTGTTTCTAAATAAAGTGTAGGCGTGGGAGGAGGGTGCTTCCCGCGCACTAATAACAGCACGCTTGCCAATTGTGGATGCTAATCATTCGCTTGTATCTTCCTAGACACATCTGCAGGCTGAGAATTATTCCACTTGCATGGCAAGGTGCGCATGTAGGTGTGTTAAAAATTCTGGAGGCACCGGGTATTGATCCCAGTACCTCTCGCATACTAAGCTAGCGCTCTACCACCTGAGCTACGCCCGCCCCCCCGAAGACTCATGGTGCTACAAACAGCCATATAGATGACACAGACCCTTGCACTCCCATTATTCAGCAGACAAACACTACTCTCTATGTATCCGTTAGGGTGTCTTTCAGGTTTCGTGCATTCTGTATCGAATCGTAGTTGGCCACAATGAAAGTGGCACGTATAACGTCGAAAATAGAGTTCGGACACCGCTCTGAGTAAGTCGAACGTGTTGTCCACCCTCTAGACTTCAATGAGGTTATGCCGTGATACCTAAGACAGATCTGCACTCGATGACACCTCGATAACAGCCGGTCCCCACACTTACACCTTGCTCTCCTTACATCAGTTTACATCATATCAGTCTGTGACGCTGGCTTTGCAACATCTTGCGTGCCTTTAGGTTCGCCGCGACCAACACTTACAATGCACTGACCACAAAAAAAGGAGGCGCCGCGGCTTGAACGCTGCACCTTTCACATGCGAAGCGAACGCGCTACCAACTGAGCTACGCCACATGCACGACCAAACTGCGCTATTCCCCATTCTTTGCGACTCTGATGCGCACGGACACGATGGTTGGTTGGTTTGTAGCGGTGAAGGGAGCAGAGTACAAAGGCGCGGACACGTTCATATACACAAACGTTCCAAGTAGTTTCGATGCTCTGGTATTACAAATGCAAATTCCGTCTGTTTTTAACGTCTTAAATTGAAAGAGCCGTCACAAATTCCTCCGTTTTCGCTCCTTATCGACAATCATACAGCACCTGAGGTAACAAACACATCTCGAGCCCCATTGTGCACTCCATTATTCATGCCAACTCAGTGCCTCGCTCTTTACTACTGTGTACTAATCTTGTCCTCCAACTGCAAAACCCTGGGCCACAACAAGTTTCCGCGTCTCCATTGCACTGCGCATACAACAAAACGCTCCCCAAACTTGGCACTCACCCACGCAGCCGACTTTTCCGACTTTCCACGACGCTCACGCTAGTGACAGCATTATTTATAGTTCGACGTCGCGCCAAAGCGAATGAGCACATTTCGCCTACGGCTTAGGCCGCCCTCCTAGTGTGGCTGCTCGGTGTCTGCAGGCAGCGAGGGTCTGCTAGCTTCCTGTGTTCGCACCTATGTCACCTATGCTTGCTTGTCAGAGACAGACTATCGCAAAACATACAACTCACTCCATGAATTGATTGCTACGGCATCTGTTATCAGCAGTCACAACTAGCAACACCAGTAGCAGCCGACTGCACGCAAAGAATAGGAATGTGCAGTGGGATTTACGTGAACTCGGCGCAACGCAGATCTTTCCGGCATAGGCTTGAGAATCTTACGGGAACACTTGTACTGTTTCTAAATAAAGTGTAGGCGTGGGAGGAGGGTGCTTCCCGCGCACTAATAACAGCACGCTTGCCAATTGTGGATGCTAATCATTCGCTTGTATCTTCCTAGACACATCTGCAGGCTGAGAATTATTCCACTTGCATGGCAAGGTGCGCATGTAGGTGTGTTAAAAATTCTGGAGGCACCGGGTATTGATCCCAGTACCTCTCGCATACTAAGCTAGCGCTCTACCACCTGAGCTACGCCCGCCCCCCCGAAGACTCATGGTGCTACAAACAGCCATATAGATGACACAGACCCTTGCACTCCCATTATTCAGCAGACAAACACTACTCTCTATGTATCCGTTAGGGTGTCTTTCAGGTTTCGTGCATTCTGTATCGAATCGTAGTTGGCCACAATGAAAGTGGCACGTATAACGTCGAAAATAGAGTTCGGACACCGCTCTGAGTAAGTCGAACGTGTTGTCCACCCTCTAGACTTCAATGAGGTTATGCCGTGATACCTAAGACAGATCTGCACTCGATGACACCTCGATAACAGCCGGTCCCCACACTTACACCTTGCTCTCCTTACATCAGTTTACATCATATCAGTCTGTGACGCTGGCTTTGCAACATCTTGCGTGCCTTTAGGTTCGCCGCGACCAACACTTACAATGCACTGACCACAAAAAAAGGAGGCGCCGCGGCTTGAACGCTGCACCTTTCACATGCGAAGCGAACGCGCTACCAACTGAGCTACGCCACATGCACGACCAAACTGCGCTATTCCCCATTCTTTGCGACTCTGATGCGCACGGACACGATGGTTGGTTGGTTTGTAGCGGTGAAGGGAGCAGAGTAAAAAGGCGCGGACACGTTCATATACACAAACGTTCCAAGTAGTTTCGATGCTCTGGTATTACAAATGCAAATTCCGTCTGTTTTTAACGTCTTAAATTGAAAGAGCCGTCACAAATTCCTCCGTTTTCGCTCCTTATCGACAATCATACAGCACCTGAGGTAACAAACACATCTCGAGCCCCATTGTGCACTCCATTATTCATGCCAACTCAGTGCCTCGCTCTTTACTACTGTGTACTAATCTTGTCCTCCAACTGCAAAACCCTGGGCCACAACAAGTTTCCGCGTCTCCATTGCACTGCGCATACAACAAAACGCTCCCCAAACTTGGCACTCACCCACGCAGCCGACTTTTCCGACTTTCCACGACGCTCACGCTAGTGACAGCATTATTTATAGTTCGACGTCGCGCCAAAGCGAATGAGCACATTTCGCCTACGGCTTAGGCCGCCCTCCTAGTGTGGCTGCTCGGTGTCTGCAGGCAGCGAGGGTCTGCTAGCTTCCTGTGTTCGCACCTATGTCACCTATGCTTGCTTGTCAGAGACAGACTATCGCAAAACATACAACTCACTCCATGAATTGATTGCTACGGCATCTGTTATCAGCAGTCACAACTAGCAACACCAGTAGCAGCCGACTGCACGCAAAGAATAGGAATGTGCAGTGGGATTTACGTGAACTCGGCGCAACGCAGATCTTTCCGGCATAGGCTTGAGAATCTTACGGGAACACTTGTACTGTTTCTAAATAAAGTGTAGGCGTGGGAGGAGGGTGCTTCCCGCGCACTAATAACAGCACGCTTGCCAATTGTGGATGCTAATCATTCGCTTGTATCTTCCTAGACACATCTGCAGGCTGAGAATTATTCCACTTGCATGGCAAGGTGCGCATGTAGGTGTGTTAAAAATTCTGGAGGCACCGGGTATTGATCCCAGTACCTCTCGCATACTAAGCTAGCGCTCTACCACCTGAGCTACGCCCGCCCCCCCGAAGACTCATGGTGCTACAAACAGCCATATAGATGACACAGACCCTTGCACTCCCATTATTCAGCAGACAAACACTACTCTCTATGTATCCGTTAGGGTGTCTTTCAGGTTTCGTGCATTCTGTATCGAATCGTAGTTGGCCACAATGAAAGTGGCACGTATAACGTCGAAAATAGAGTTCGGACACCGCTCTGAGTAAGTCGAACGTGTTGTCCACCCTCTAGACTTCAATGAGGTTATGCCGTGATACCTAAGACAGATCTGCACTCGATGACACCTCGATAACAGCCGGTCCCCACACTTACACCTTGCTCTCCTTACATCAGTTTACATCATATCAGTCTGTGACGCTGGCTTTGCAACATCTTGCGTGCCTTTAGGTTCGCCGCGACCAACACTTACAATGCACTGACCACAAAAAAAGGAGGCGCCGCGGCTTGAACGCTGCACCTTTCACATGCGAAGCGAACGCGCTACCAACTGAGCTACGCCACATGCACGACCAAACTGCGCTATTCCCCATTCTTTGCGACTCTGATGCGCACGGACACGATGGTTGGTTGGTTTGTAGCGGTGAAGGGAGCAGAGTAAAAAGGCGCGGACACGTTCATATACACAAACGTTCCAAGTAGTTTCGATGCTCTGGTATTACAAATGCAAATTCCGTCTGTTTTTAACGTCTTAAATTGAAAGAGCCGTCACAAATTCCTCCGTTTTCGCTCCTTATCGACAATCATACAGCACCTGAGGTAACAAACACATCTCGAGCCCCATTGTGCACTCCATTATTCATGCCAACTCAGTGCCTCGCTCTTTACTACTGTGTACTAATCTTGTCCTCCAACTGCAAAACCCTGGGCCACAACAAGTTTCCGCGTCTCCATTGCACTGCGCATACAACAAAACGCTCCCCAAACTTGGCACTCACCCACGCAGCCGACTTTTCCGACTTTCCACGACGCTCACGCAACGCTCACGCTAGTGACAGCATTATTTATAGTTCGACGTCGCGCCAAAGCGAATGAGCACATTTCGCCTACGGCTTAGGCCGCCCTCCTAGTGTGGCTGCTCGGTGTCTGCAGGCAGCGAGGGTCTGCTAGCTTCCTGTGTTCGCACCTATGTCACCTGTGCTTGCTTGTCAGAGACAGACTATCGCAAAACATACAACTCACTCCATGAATTGATTGCTACGGCATCTGTTATCAGCAGTCACAACTAGCAACACCAGTAGCAGCCGACTGCACGCAAAGAATAGGAATGTGCAGTGGGATTTACGTGAACTCGGCGCAACGCTGATCTTTCCGGCATAGGCTTGAGAATCTTACGGGAACACTTGTACTGTTTCTAAATAAAGTGTAGGCGTGGGAGGAGGGTGCTTCCCGCGCACTAATAACAGCACGCTTGCCAATTGTGGATGCTAATCATTCGCTTGTATCTTCCTAGACACATCTGCAGGCTGAGAATTATTCCACTTGCATGGCAAGGTGCGCATGTAGGTGTGTTAAAAATTCTGGAGGCACCGGGTATTGATCCCAGTACCTCTCGCATACTAAGCTAGCGCTCTACCACCTGAGCTACGCCCGCCCCCCCGAAGACTAATGGTGCTACAAACAGCCATATAGACGACACAGACCCTTGCACTCCCATTATTCAGCAGACAAACACTACTCTCTATGTATCCGTTAGTGTGTCTTTCAGGTTTCGTGCATTCTGTATCGAATCGTAGTTGGCCACAATGAAAGTGGCACGTATAACGTCGAAAATAGAGTTCGGACACCGCTCTGAGTAAGTCGAACGTGTTGTCCACCCTCTAGACTTCAATGAGGTTAAGCCGTGATACCTAAGACAGATCTGCACTCGATGACACCTCGATAACAGCCGGTCCCCACACTTACATCTTGCTCTCCTTACATCAGTTTACATCATATCAGTCTGTGACGCTGGCTTTGCAACATCTTGCGTGCCTTTAGGTTCGTCGCGACCAACACTTACAATGCACTGACCACAAAAAATGGAGGCGCCGCGGCTTGAACGCTGCACCTTTCACATGCGAAGCGAACGCGCTACCAACTGAGCTACGCCACATGCACGACCAAACTGCGCTATTCCCCATTCTTTGCGACTCTGATGCGCACGGACACGATGGTTGGTTGGTTTGTAGCGGTGAAGGGAGCAGAGTACAAAGGCGCGGACACGTTCATATACACAAAAGTTCCAAGTAGTTTCGATGCTCTGGTATTACAAATGCAAATTCCGTCTGTTTTTAACGTCTTAAATTGAAAGAGCCGTCACAAATTGCTCCGTTTTCGCTCCTTATCGACAATCATACAGCACCTGAGGTAACAAACACATCTCGAGCCCCATTGTGCACTCCATTATTCATGCCAACTCAGTGCCTCGCTCTTTACTACTGTGTACTAATCTTGTCCTCCAACTGCAAAACCCTGGGCCACAACAAGTTTCCGCGTCTCCATTGCACTGCGCATACAACAAAACGCTCCCCAAACTTGGCACTCACCCACGCAGCCGACTTTTCCGACTTTCCACGACGCTCACGCAACGCTCACGCTAGTGACAGCATTATTTATAGTTCGACGTCGCGCCAAAGCGAATGAGCACATTTCGCCTACGGCTTAGGCCGCCCTCCTAGTGTGGCTGCTCGGTGTCTGCAGGCAGCGAGGGTCTGCTAGCTTCCTGTGTTCGCACCTATGTCACCTATGCTTGCTTGTCAGAGACAGACTATTGCAAAACATACAACTCACTCCATGAATTGATTGCTACGGCATCTGTTATCAGCAGTCACAACTAGCAACACCAGTAGCAGCCGACTGCACGCAAAGAATAGGAATGTGCAGTGGGATTTACGTGAACTCGGCGCAACGCAGATCTTTCCGGCATAGGCTTGAGAATCTTACGGGAACACTTGTACTGTTTCTAAATAAAGTGTAGGCGTGGGAGGAGGGTGCTTCCCGCGCACTAATAACAGCACGCTTGCCAATTGTGGATGCTAATCATTCGCTTGTATCTTCCTAGACACATCTGCAGGCTGAGAATTATTCCACTTGCATGGCAAGGTGCGCATGTAGGTGTGTTAAAAATTCTGGAGGCACCGGGTATTGATCCCAGTACCTCTCGCATACTAAGCTAGCGCTCTACCACCTGAGCTACGCCCGCCCCACCGAAGACTAATGGTGCTACAAACAGCCATATAGATGACACAGACCCTTGCACTCCCATTATTCAGCAGACAAACACTACTCTCTATGTATCCGTTAGGGTGTCTTTCAGGTTTCGTGCATTCTGTATCCAATCGTAGTTGGCCACAATGAAAGTGGCACGTATAACGTCGAAAATAGAGTTCGGACACCGCTCTGAGTAAGTCGAACGTGTTGTCC
Organism: Schistocerca gregaria; assembly: GCF_023897955.1. Classification (NCBI taxonomy): domain Eukaryota; kingdom Metazoa; phylum Arthropoda; class Insecta; order Orthoptera; family Acrididae; genus Schistocerca; species Schistocerca gregaria. The sequence goes on along the minus strand of NC_064922.1, from coordinate 34,502,969 downwards.
ACCCTCTAGACTTCAATGAGGTTAAGCCGTGATACCTAAGACAGATCTGCACTCGATGACACCTCGATAACAGCCGGTCCCCACACTTACACCTTGCTCTCCTTACATCAGTTTACATCATATCAGTCTGTGACGCTGGCTTTGCAACATCTTGCGTGCCTTTAGGTTCGCCGCGACCAACACTTACAATGCACTGACCACAAAAAAAGGAGGCGCCGCGGCTTGAACGCTGCACCTTTCACATGCGAAGCGAACGCGCTACCAACTGAGCTACGCCACATGCACGACCAAACTGCGCTATTCCCCATTCTTTGCGACTCTGATGCGCACGGACACGATGGTTGGTTGGTTTGTAGCGGTGAAGGGAGCAGAGTACAAAGGCGCGGACACGTTCATATACACAAACGTTCCAAGTAGTTTCGATGCTCTGGTATTACAAATGCAAATTCCGTCTGTTTTTAACGTCTTAAATTGAAAGAGCCGTCACAAATTCCTCCGTTTTCGCTCCTTATCGACAATCATACAGCACCTGAGGTAACAAACACATCTCGAGCCCCATTGTGCACTCCATTATTCATGCCAACTCAGTGCCTCGCTCTTTACTACTGTGTACTAATCTTGTCCTCCAACTGCAAAACCCTGGGCCACAACAAGTTTCCGCGTCTCCATTGCACTGCGCATACAACAAAACGCTCCCCAAACTTGGCACTCACCCACGCAGCCGACTTTTCCGACTTTCCACGACGCTCACGCAACGCTCACGCTAGTGACAGCATTATTTATAGTTCGACGTCGCGCCAAAGCGAATGAGCACATTTCGCCTACGGCTTAGGCCGCCCTCCTAGTGTGGCTGCTCGGTGTCTGCAGGCAGCGAGGGTCTGCTAGCTTCCTGTGTTCGCACCTATGTCACCTGTGCTTGCTTGTCAGAGACAGACTATCGCAAAACATACAACTCACTCCATGAATTGATTGCTACGGCATCTGTTATCAGCAGTCACAACTAGCAACACCAGTAGCAGCCGACTGCACGCAAAGAATAGGAATGTGCAGTGGGATTTACGTGAACTCGGCGCAACGCTGATCTTTCCGGCATAGGCTTGAGAATCTTACGGGAACACTTGTACTGTTTCTAAATAAAGTGTAGGCGTGGGAGGAGGGTGCTTCCCGCGCACTAATAACAGCACGCTTGCCAATTGTGGATGCTAATCATTCGCTTGTATCTTCCTAGACACATCTGCAGGCTGAGAATTATTCCACTTGCATGGCAAGGTGCGCATGTAGGTGTGTTAAAAATTCTGGAGGCACCGGGTATTGATCCCAGTACCTCTCGCATACTAAGCTAGCGCTCTACCACCTGAGCTACGCCAGCCCCCCCGAAGACTAATGGTGCTACAAACAGCCATATAGACGACACAGACCCTTGCACTCCCATTATTCAGCAGACAAACACTACTCTCTATGTATCCGTTAGGGTGTCTTTCAGGTTTCGTGCATTCTGTATCGAATCGTAGTTGGCCACAATGAAAGTGGCACGTATAACGTCGAAAATAGAGTTCGGACACCGCTCTGAGTAAGTCGAACGTGTTGTCCACCCTCTAGACTTCAATGAGGTTAAGCCGTGATACCTAAGACAGATCTGCACTCGATGACACCTCGATAACAGCCGGTCCCCACACTTACATCTTGCTCTCCTTACATCAGTTTACATCATATCAGTCTGTGACGCTGGCTTTGCCACATCTTGCGTGCCTTTAGGTTCGTCGCGACCAACACTTACAATGCACTGACCACAAAAAATGGAGGCGCCGCGGCTTGAACGCTGCACCTTTCACATGCGAAGCGAACGCGCTACCAACTGAGCTACGCCACATGCACGACCAAACTGCGCTATTCCCCATTCTTTGCGACTCTGATGCGCACGGACACGATGGTTGGTTGGTTTGTAGCGGTGAAGGGAGCAGAGTACAAAGGCGCGGACACGTTCATATACACAAAAGTTCCAAGTAGTTTCGATGCTCTGGTATTACAAATGCAAATTCCGTCTGTTTTTAACGTCTTAAATTGAAAGAGCCGTCACAAATTGCTCCGTTTTCGCTCCTTATCGACAATCATACAGCACCTGAGGTAACAAACACATCTCGAGCCCCATTGTGCACTCCATTATTCATGCCAACTCAGTGCCTCGCTCTTTACTACTGTGTACTAATCTTGTCCTCCAACTGCAAAACCCTGGGCCACAACAAGTTTCCGCGTCTCCATTGCACTGCGCATACAACAAAACGCTCCCCAAACTTGGCACTCACCCACGCAGCCGACTTTTCCGACTTTCCACGACGCTCACGCAACGCTCACGCTAGTGACAGCATTATTTATAGTTCGACGTCGCGCCAAAGCGAATGAGCACATTTCGCCTACGGCTTAGGCCGCCCTCCTAGTGTGGCTGCTCGGTGTCTGCAGGCAGCGAGGGTCTGCTAGCTTCCTGTGTTCGCACCTATGTCACCTATGCTTGCTTGTCAGAGACAGACTATTGCAAAACATACAACTCACTCCATGAATTGATTGCTACGGCATCTGTTATCAGCAGTCACAACTAGCAACACCAGTAGCAGCCGACTGCACGCAAAGAATAGGAATGTGCAGTGGGATTTACGTGAACTCGGCGCAACGCAGATCTTTCCGGCATAGGCTTGAGAATCTTACGGGAACACTTGTACTGTTTCTAAATAAAGTATAGGCGTGGGAGGAGGGTGCTTCCCGCGCACTAATAACAGCACGCTTGCCAATTGTGGATGCTAATCATTCGCTTGTATCTTCCTAGACACATCTGCAGGCTGAGAATTATTCCACTTGCATGGCAAGGTGCGCATGTAGGTGTGTTAAAAATTCTGGAGGCACCGGGTATTGATCCCAGTACCTCTCGCATACTAAGCTAGCGCTCTACCACCTGAGCTACGCCCGCCCCCCCGAAGACTAATGGTGCTACAAACAGCCATATAGATGACACAGACCCTTGCACTCCCATTATTCAGCAGACAAACACTACTCTCTATGTATCCGTTAGGGTGTCTTTCAGGTTTCGTGCATTCTGTATCCAATCGTAGTTGGCCACAATGAAAGTGGCACGTATAACGTCGAAAATAGAGTTCGGACACCGCTCTGAGTAAGTCGAACGTGTTGTCCACCCTCTAGACTTCAATGAGGTTAAGCCGTGATACCTAAGACAGATCTGCACTCGATGACACCTCGATAACAGCCGGTCCCCACACTTACACCTTGCTCTCCTTACATCAGTTTACATCATATCAGTCTGTGACGCTGGCTTTGCAACATCTTGCGTGCCTTTAGGTTCGCCGCGACCAACACTTACAATGCACTGACCACAAAAAAAGGAGGCGCCGCGGCTTGAACGCTGCACCTTTCACATGCGAAGCGAACGCGCTACCAACTGAGCTACGCCACATGCACGACCAAACTGCGCTATTCCCCATTCTTTGCGACTCTGATGCGCACGGACACGATGGTTGGTTGGTTTGTAGCGGTGAAGGGAGCAGAGTACAAAGGCGCGGACACGTTCATATACACAAACGTTCCAAGTAGTTTCGATGCTCTGGTATTACAAATGCAAATTCCGTCTGTTTTTAACGTCTTAAATTGAAAGAGCCGTCACAAATTCCTCCGTTTTCGCTCCTTATCGACAATCATACAGCACCTGAGGTAACAAACACATCTCGAGCCCCATTGTGCACTCCATTATTCATGCCAACTCAGTGCCTCGCTCTTTACTACTGTGTACTAATCTTGTCCTCCAACTGCAAAACCCTGGGCCACAACAAGTTTCCGCGTCTCCATTGCACTGCGCATACAACAAAACGCTCCCCAACCTTGGCACTCACCCACGCAGCCGACTTTTCCGACTTTCCACGACGCTCACGCAACGCTCACGCTAGTGACAGCATTATTTATAGTTCGACGTCGCGCCAAAGCGAATGAGCACATTTCGCCTACGGCTTAGGCCGCCCTCCTAGTGTGGCTGCTCGGTGTCTGCAGGCAGCGAGGGTCTGCTAGCTTCCTGTGTTCGCACCTATGTCACCTATGCTTGCTTGTCAGAGACAGACTATTGCAAAACATACAACTCACTCCATGAATTGATTGCTACGGCATCTGTTATCAGCAGTCACAACTAGCAACACCAGTAGCAGCCGACTGCACGCAAAGAATAGGAATGTGCAGTGGGATTTACGTGAACTCGGCGCAACGCAGATCTTTCCGGCATAGGCTTGAGAATCTTACGGGAACACTTGTACTGTTTCTAAATAAAGTGTAGGCGTGGGAGGAGGGTGCTTCCCGCGCACTAATAACAGCACGCTTGCCAATTGTGGATGCTAATCATTCGCTTGTATCTTCCTAGACACATCTGCAGGCTGAGAATTATTCCACTTGCATGGCAAGGTGCGCATGTAGGTGTGTTAAAAATTCTGGAGGCACCGGGTATTGATCCCAGTACCTCTCGCATACTAAGCTAGCGCTCTACCACCTGAGCTACGCCCGCCCCCCCGAAGACTAATGGTGCTACAAACAGCCATATAGATGACACAGACCCTTGCACTCCCATTATTCAGCAGACAAACACTACTCTCTATGTATCCGTTAGGGTGTCTTTCAGGTTTCGTGCATTCTGTATCCAATCGTAGTTGGCCACAATGAAAGTGGCACGTATAACGTCGAAAATAGAGTTCGGACACCGCTCTGAGTAAGTCGAACGTGTTGTCCACCCTCTAGACTTCAATGAGGTTAAGCCGTGATACCTAAGACAGATCTGCACTCGATGACACCTCGATAACAGCCGGTCCCCACACTTACACCTTGCTCTCCTTACATCAGTTTACATCATATCAGTCTGTGACGCTGGCTTTGCAACATCTTGCGTGCCTTTAGGTTCGCCGCGACCAACACTTACAATGCACTGACCACAAAAAAAGGAGGCGCCGCGGCTTGAACGCTGCACCTTTCACATGCGAAGCGAACGCGCTACCAACTGAGCTACGCCACATGCACGACCAAACTGCGCTATTCCCCATTCTTTGCGACTCTGATGCGCACGGACACGATGGTTGGTTGGTTTGTAGCGGTGAAGGGAGCAGAGTACAAAGGCGCGGACACGTTCATATACACAAACGTTCCAAGTAGTTTCGATGCTCTGGTATTACAAATGCAAATTCCGTCTGTTTTTAACGTCTTAAATTGAAAGAGCCGTCACAAATTCCTCCGTTTTCGCTCCTTATCGACAATCATACAGCACCTGAGGTAACAAACACATCTCGAGCCCCATTGTGCACTCCATTATTCATGCCAACTCAGTGCCTCGCTCTTTACTACTGTGTACTAATCTTGTCCTCCAACTGCAAAACCCTGGGCCACAACAAGTTTCCGCGTCTCCATTGCACTGCGCATACAACAAAACGCTCCCCAAACTTGGCACTCACCCACGTAGCCGACTTTTCCGACTTTCCACGACGCTCACGCAACGCTCACGCTAGTGACAGCATTATTTATAGTTCGACGTCGCGCCAAAGCGAATGAGCACATTTCGCCTACGGCTTAGGCCGCCCTCCTAGTGTGGCTGCTCGGTGTCTGCAGGCAGCGAGGGTCTGCTAGCTTCCTGTGTTCGCACCTATGTCACCTGTGCTTGCTTGTCAGAGACAGACTATCGCAAAACATACAACTCACTCCATGAATTGATTGCTACGGCATCTGTTATCAGCAGTCACAACTAGCAACACCAGTAGCAGCCGACTGCACGCAAAGAATAGGAATGTGCAGTGGGATTTACGTGAACTCGGCGCAACGCTGATCTTTCCGGCATAGGCTTGAGAATCTTACGGGAACACTTGTACTGTTTCTAAATAAAGTGTAGGCGTGGGAGGAGGGTGCTTCCCGCGCACTAATAACAGCACGCTTGCCAATTGTGGATGCTAATCATTCGCTTGTATCTTCCTAGACACATCTGCAGGCTGAGAATTATTCCACTTGCATGGCAAGGTGCGCATGTAGGTGTGTTAAAAATTCTGGAGGCACCGGGTATTGATCCCAGTACCTCTCGCATACTAAGCTAGCGCTCTACCACCTGAGCTACGCCAGCGCCCCCGAAGACTAATGGTGCTACAAACAGCCATATAGACGACACAGACCCTTGCACTCCCATTATTCAGCAGACAAACACTACTCTCTATGTATCCGTTAGTGTGTCTTTCAGGTTTCGTGCATTCTGTATCGAATCGTAGTTGGCCACAATGAAAGTGGCACGTATAACGTCGAAAATAGAGTTCGGACACCGCTCTGAGTAAGTCGAACGTGTTGTCCACCCTCTAGACTTCAATGAGGTTAAGCCGTGATACCTAAGACAGATCTGCACTCGATGACACCTCGATAACAGCCGGTCCCCACACTTACATCTTGCTCTCCTTACATCAGTTTACATCATATCAGTCTGTGACGCTGGCTTTGCAACATCTTGCGTGCCTTTAGGTTCGTCGCGACCAACACTTACAATGCACTGACCACAAAAAATGGAGGCGCCGCGGCTTGAACGCTGCACCTTTCACATGCGAAGCGAACGCGCTACCAACTGAGCTACGCCACATGCACGACCAAACTGCGCTATTCCCCATTCTTTGCGACTCTGATGCGCACGGACACGATGGTTGGTTGGTTTGTAGCGGTGAAGGGAGCAGAGTACAAAGGCGCGGACACGTTCATATACACAAAAGTTCCAAGTAGTTTCGATGCTCTGGTATTACAAATGCAAATTCCGTCTGTTTTTAACGTCTTAAATTGAAAGAGCCGTCACAAATTGCTCCGTTTTCGCTCCTTATCGACAATCATACAGCACCTGAGGTAACAAACACATCTCGAGCCCCATTGTGCACTCCATTATTCATGCCAACTCAGTGCCTCGCTCTTTACTACTGTGTACTAATCTTGTCCTCCAACTGCAAAACCCTGGGCCACAACAAGTTTCCGCGTCTCCATTGCACTGCGCATACAACAAAACGCTCCCCAAACTTGGCACTCACCCACGCAGCCGACTTTTCCGACTTTCCACGACGCTCACGCAACGCTCACGCTAGTGACAGCATTATTTATAGTTCGACGTCGCGCCAAAGCGAATGAGCACATTTCGCCTACGGCTTAGGCCGCCCTCCTAGTGTGGCTGCTCGGTGTCTGCAGGCAGCGAGGGTCTGCTAGCTTCCTGTGTTCGCACCTATGTCACCTGTGCTTGCTTGTCAGAGACAGACTATCGCAAAACATACAACTCACTCCATGAATTGATTGCTACGGCATCTGTTATCAGCAGTCACAACTAGCAACACCAGTAGCAGCCGACTGCACGCAAAGAATAGGAATGTGCAGTGGGATTTACGTGAACTCGGCGCAACGCTGATCTTTCCGGCATAGGCTTGAGAATCTTACGGGAACACTTGTACTGTTTCTAAATAAAGTGTAGGCGTGGGAGGAGGGTGCTTCCCGCGCACTAATAACAGCACGCTTGCCAATTGTGGATGCTAATCATTCGCTTGTATCTTCCTAGACACATCTGCAGGCTGAGAATTATTCCACTTGCATGGCAAGGTGCGCATGTAGGTGTGTTAAAAATTCTGGAGGCACCGGGTATTGATCCCAGTACCTCTCGCATACTAAGCTAGCGCTCTACCACCTGAGCTACGCCAGCCCCCCCGAAGACTAATGGTGCTACAAACAGCCATATAGACGACACAGACCCTTGCACTCCCATTATTCAGCAGACAAACACTACTCTCTATGTATCCGTTAGGGTGTCTTTCAGGTTTCGTGCATTCTGTATCGAATCGTAGTTGGCCACAATGAAAGTGGCACGTATAACGTCGAAAATAGAGTTCGGACACCGCTCTGAGTAAGTCGAACGTGTTGTCCACCCTCTAGACTTCAATGA